>NC_133619.1:508358508-508471008 GCF_048593235.1 Sminthopsis crassicaudata
TGTGTGAATCAAACTCCTTTGCCTGGCTGATTTTCAAAACTCTTCACAATTAACCTGTTAGTTTCCCCCTCCATCAGATAAAGGAGTTGGACTATATGATCTAAAAAATCTCTTCTTGTAGTAGCAGTCTATTCTCACTTAACAATTTTCTTAAGTCAGTTCAATTCACTGTTTATTAGGTACCTATTACTATATTCAAGATGTGAAGGAAAGAGGAAAACTCATCTCCCTGAATTCAAATTTGGCCTTAAACACTTATTAGTTGTATGACCCTGGGCAAGTCACTTACCTGTTTGCCTCAGTTTCCTCATCTGTAAAATGAACTAGAATAGAAAATAGCTAACTACTCCAGTGTCTTTGCCAAGAAAACCCCAAATGGGGTCATAAACAGTTGGAAACAATAATCTATATTGGATTAGTTGCTGTCTAGGGGAGAGGGTTAGGGAGAATGGAGGGGGAGGGGGAATTTTGAATACAAGGTTTTGTAAGGATGAATGTTGAAAATTACCTTTGCGTGTATTTTGAAAATAACAAGCTAAATAAATAAATAAACATAAACTTAAAAAAAAAAAGTCGGAAATGACTGAACAAAAACAAGCCTTTTAGTTGTAGCAATCTATATTTTTAAGGTTCTTCCAGATCTAGAATTCTGTTTTGATTTCTAAGCTTTCTATTTAGTTATATTCAATTAGTTTATATTCAATATTCCTATCCAGTTCTACCATTCCTTGACTATGACTTTTTTGTTGTTGTTGTTTTCTTAATTTTTTCAATGAACAAATTCCCGCATTATCTGTGTTCCCCAAAATATGTTTCAATCTATACCCTAAATCCATCATGTTTCCATCTCAAAAGTGGGGAGCATGTCTTAGTATGAATCCCCTTGGCATCATGGTTGGTCATTGTATTGACCAGAGGTCCGAAGTCTTTCAAAATTAATTGTTTTTATAAAATTCCTCTTATTGCATAAATGGTCCTCCTGGTTCTGCTCCCTTAACTCTGTATCCATTTATATAAATATTCCCAGATTTATGAGAAATTGGGACTATTATTTTCTTTTTTTTCTTTTTTTAGCAATTTTATTTATTATTATCATTTTTTCCCCCCTGAGGCTGGGGTTAAGTGACTTGCCCAGGGTCACACAGCTAGGAAGTGTCAAGTGTCTGAGACCAGATATGAATTCGGGTCCTCCTGAATTCAGGGCTGGGGCTCTATCCACTGTGCCACCTAGCTGCCCTGGGACTATTATTTTCAAGGTTAAAGAAAATGAGAAGCAGCTCCTTCACCTTCACTCCAAAGAGAAAACTAGTGAGAAAAAATCAGGAGATTCACCTTCTGTAGCTGACAGTTCTACAGTATACAGAAGCTGATTTTGAGTAAATAGATTTGTTTGATAGAGAGTTAGACACATCCTGTTATTTGTCTGAAGCAGTTTTTAGATAGCATCCAAACAATTCTTCCCTAATACTAGAGTGGGCTATTTCCAATATTAACATAACAAAAATATGAGTTTATGTTTGAATTTGGCTTTACACCTCTCACCTACACACACCTGAAAATGGAAGATTTATAGAGAGTAACTAGAAAAGCAATTTCCTACATTGCCTGCAGGAATGTGAGACATGGAATTACTTAGAGCTGAGCTCCCAACAGAACAAGATAAAATAGGAATGGTAAGTAGTTTCTTTATTTTTCAAGTTTTTTGGTGCCCAGAATAGCACTTGAAAATAAATAGGGCAAAAGTGTAATTATAGAGACTCATTATCAGCCAGGGAATTGAACACTTAAAAGATCCTGTTAAAACTACAAAATTGAATTAGTGATGTCACAACAACTAGTACACTTGGCAGCTTCCCAGGACTTCCTCCATCTGATTATCCTTCCTCCAGAACCCCACAAGTATTGCCTTCAGGTTAAGCCTATGCTGACTGTTAGTAGAGTCCAGTGGAGGACTCCAAATGAAAATGGTTGGATTGTTGATGACTGGATCATTTAACCATCAGGCACCTTAAAAGAATTAGAGTGACAGAATATTAGAGCTGGGAGAGAATCCAAAACATACACAGTTATAACTGAAAGGAACCTTGGAATCAGATGTCAGAGCTAAAAGGGAATCTCAGGTGAGAACGTTAGCATTGAAAGAAACCTTAGAACATAGAAGATTTGAGCCAGGAGGGATATTAGCATTATGAAATGGAGGGAATCTTACAAATGGGAAGAACATGAAAATCAGAGAAGGTCAGAGCTAAAGGAAGAATATTGAATGTCTAGCTGGAGGGAACCTTAGAACATAGAAGGTTAGAACCCAGAACATTCAAATCAAAGAATATCCTAGTTAGAGAGAATGTCAGAATTAGAACATTGATTGCTACATCTGGAAAGAACCTTATAACATAAAATGTTATTGCTGGGAGGGGCCATCTTTCATATCTCCACCGCATCTTTGCAATGCATAATATAGGGTAAAGAGTGCTAGACTTAAAGTTAGGAGAAATTTAGGTCCTAATCTCACTTTCAACTTTATATCATGGGCACACCATTCAGCCCCTCTAAACCTTGATTTTTGTTTTTTGGTAAATCATATTTTTATTTTGTTCAATTACATGTAAAGATTATTTTCAACATTCATTTTTTTTAAAGATTTTTAAGTTTCAAATTTTTTCTTTCCTTTGTGCCTCCTATCTTCCCTCTCCAAGATGGCAAATAATCTAATATAGCTTATACATGTGCAATCATGTAAACATTTCCATATTAGTCATATTGTGAAAGAAGAAACAGAAAAAAGGGAAGTTACCAAAAAAATAACAAAAAAGTGAAAATGTAAACTTTGATTTCATCTGTAAAATAGGAATAATGATAACTTTACACAGGGTCACTAGAAAGGTTCCACTGTGAGTCAATGCAAAGCTGGGACTGGAATTCAGGTTTCTGGCTCCCAATATAGTATAACTTCCACTGCCTCAAATTAAGGAATAATGATAATGATGTGGAGAGAAATTCAAGGCCTTATTTTAGAAAAGGGAAACAGTCTATGTCGGTTACCTAGGACATCATCTCAGCCCTGGCTGACCACTACTTGGAAGGAGTGCTCACCAGAAACACTTGATTTAAAAAACATGTCCAGTAAAAAGCCACTGCTAAAGTTATCATCATTTGTTTTGATGAAGAAAATTTCAGAAGGAAAGCCTGAAGTTTCTTGTTTTTGTTTTTCCCTGGAGTACTATGAAAATATTAAAATTGCATTTCTAGCAATCTATTTTCATCCATCCAAGGAAAGATATATACAAAAAACAGTTTCCAGTTCCTTCCCAAGCAGACACTCCTGGACCCAAGAACAGCTTGCATGTAATTTGACTGCTGATACTTTCTTTTTTAGTTAATCATGCTAAATGTGCAGCCCAACTTCCAGTCCCCAGGGGACCATCATTTAACAAAAGTTGGGGGAGGGGGGAAGGAGATGGATTCTGTTTTAATTCTGGCTTTTGTTTCAGCCACTAAATGTAATGCCACATGATTGTTGACCCAACAGTAATTCAGTTAAAAAACAGTCTTCAGAGTTACTGCACCAACAAAATTAACCCTGATTACATCAAATTATGTTGAAACAGACCACAGCTGTTTGCCCTGGTGAGGCAACTGCTTGAGAACATATCCCGCAGATACATCTGGGTGTCAGCAAGACAGATTTCTCTTTTTATTTTTGTTTTTTAAATAAATTTGCTGGAGGAAGACACTCCCAGTCTGCCTAGAACAGTTGGTGGGAAATGGTAAAAAGTGAACTTGAGGATTATCCCCATGCTTGAAATGTTCATTTCAGAAAGAGAAGGGAACAATCTGGGTTTTGCTTTGAATTGCTGGAGATATGTATAAGAGGAAGGAAATATCTTCATATCTACTGATTTGCTTTTGTCAGCAGAAAGATATGAAACAATTCCCTAAAAAGGATAGGGAGATCTTCTGGGTGGAGGGCAGGGGCAGGCTCCCTTTGGAGGAGTCCAGCAAGAGAGTGACCTCTAGAAATCCCAATTCTAAGTTTTTGTGGTTCTTCAACTTCATTCCTCATCTAATTTAAGGAAAAGTAGCACAATTGTATACACCCATTACTCTGACTTATGTTGCCAAAAGGGACAGATCAGGAACTTCCTCATGTCTGAAAGGCTAGAGAAGCCATTGCCTTGGGAGTCAGAATACTTGGATAGTTCATCCTTGCTGAAAAAACAAAACAAAACAGTATGTGTCTTCTGACAAATGTCTGCCTGTCTCTGGAGTATAGTGGGTTGTATCTGACCTCTACCCAGTGTGAATTGAGGGTTACACAGTCCGGAGGTCTAGGTCACAATGAGTTAAATTTTAGTATGAGGATCTGAGGTAGTAACTGCAGTAATGGTATCGGGAACCAAGAAACAGAATAGATCTCTGGAGATGGACGGACCATGGGTACAGAGCCCCTACTACCTTTTAAGCGATTTACATAGGCCTACATTTCACCGTGTATTGGAGAGAACTCTGGTCCAGAAAACCTGGAGATAAATCCAAAGCTTGGAACTAGACAATAAGAACACTAAGTCATATATTTCTGACCTTATAAAGTTGTTGTGAAGAAAAGCATATGGTAAAACTATATATAGTTTATAATTATTATTAGACAGACCCTCTCAATTTATAGATAAGTTAACAAGTATTTAATTTTGTGCTTTCTATGTGCTAGGAATACAAAGAAAGGCAGAAAAACAGTTCTGGACCTCAAGAAGTTTACATTCTAATGGGGAGACAACATGCCAAAAAAAGGATATATGCAAGATAACTACAGTAGAAGTGTAAGTAATCTCAAAAGAAAGGCACTGGCAATGGGAAGAAATCATAGCTGATTAAGTCTTCACTGTAGTATCTTAGCACAACATCTGACACACAGTAGGTGCTTAATAAAGGCTTATCAAACATTGACACTCTTCATTTGAGACTCCCAGGAACTCTGTGAAGTAGGGATTATAGATATTATGATCCTCATTTTATAGATGAGGAAACTGAGGCTCCTAGAAGTTAAATGGCTTACTAATATTTACCTACTTAAGTGTCAGAGATGATCTTAAGCTCTGATCTTTTTTTTTAATTAATTTTATAATTATAATTTTTTTGACAATACATATGCATGAGTAATTTTTTTTTTACAACATTATCCCTTGTATTCATTTTTCCAAATTTTCCCCTCCCTTCCTCTACTCCCTCCCGTAGATGACAGGCAATCCCATACATATTAAGTGTGTTATAGTATAACCTAGATACAATATATGTGTGTAAATCCAATTTTCTTGATGCATGATAAGAATTGGATTCTGAAGGTATAAGTAACCTGGGTAGATAGACAGTAGTGCTAACAGCTTACATTCAATTCCCAGTGTTCCTTCTCTGGTTGTAGCTGTTTCTGTCCATCACTGATCAACTGGAAGTGAGTTGGATCTTCTTTATGTTGAAGATATCCACTTCCATCTGAATATACCTTCATACAGTATTGTTTTTTTGTTTGTTTGTTTGTTTGTTTTTTGTTTTTTTCCTTGAGGCTGGGGTTAAATGACTTGCCCAGGATCACACAGCTAGAAAGTGTTAAGTGTCTGAGACCAGATTTGAACTCGGGTCCTCCTGAATTCAAGGCTGGTGCTCTATCCTAGCTGCCCCCTTCATATAGTATTGTTGTTGAAGTGTATAATGATCTGGTTCTGTTCATTTCACTCAGCATCAGTTGATGTAAGTCTCTCCAAGCCTCTCTGTATTTGTCCTGCTGGTCATTTCTTACAGAGCAATAATATTCCATAACCTTCATATACCATAATTTATCCAACCATTCTCCAATTGATGGACATCCATTCATCTTCCAGTTTCTAGCTACAACAAAAAGAGCTGCCACAAACATTTTGGCACATACAGATCCCTTTCCCCTCTTTAGTATTTCTTTGGGATATAAGCCCAATAGCAGCAATGCTGGATCAAAGAGTATGCACAGTTTGATAACTTTTTGGGCATAATCCCAGATTGCTCTCCAGAATGGTTGCATTCTTTCACAACTCCACCAACAATGCATTAGTGTCCCAGTTTTCCCACATCCCCTCCAACATTCATCATTATTTGTTCCTGTCATCTTAGCCAATCTGACAGGTGTGTAGTGGTATCTCAGAGTTGTCTTAATTTGCATTTCTCTGATCAGTAGTGATTTGGAACACTCTTTCATATGAGTGGATATAATTTCAATTTCATAATCTGAGAATTGTCTGTTCATATCCTTTGACCATTTATCTGATCTTCTTAATACTGAGCATTTTCCCCCTTCTATATTACCTAAAATGCATAAAACAATACTGTCTTCTCCAGACCTCTACTCTGATTCAGCTCCTTTCTTGTCCTGAATTCTCTATAAAAAGGTAGGATCAAAATTATAAACTAACTTTCCAAGCCCCATGCTGGGGAAGTCTTTATCTTCTCTGAATTTTGTATTTTCCTTCCTTGCCCCCCACACTAGATGGCTTAATTAAGTAAGGTGCAATCTCTAACTTGTTAAAACTACATTTCATATATGTAGTACCGGTAAGGTACAGAACTAAACAATGCCAAATCAGATACTAGTCCCAGATAATGAGGAAAATCACTCCAATTCCAGTCCCAAATGCAAACCAGGCACTAAAAAAACTATTGGTTAACATGGGTTAATAGGAATGCTACATGAGTGAGCTCACAGGTCTTACACCTGTAAATCCCAGACTAAGATGGCTTCACCAAACACAATGACCTTGCTTAATAGCATTTGGCTCTGAAATCAACCCTTTAGTGTAATGGAAATGCTTGGGGGAAAGGTGATGGGACCCAAATATGAGCAATACTAGAGACCTCCCTTCCCTTTCCCCTGCTCAAGTTAGCTTGCCTATTTCATGACTGATCTGGGTGATCTGAGTCACAGAGGTTCTGATGTACGGAATATTGATGACTTTATTCCCAGGTCCTTCCAAACATTCTCAGGAAAGTGCCAATCAGCGCTTGCTCTCATTGATGATTACACTTGCCCATAAAACTCAGAATGACAAGCCCTTCAGGGGGGGGGGGAGAGAACACACATATGTGTGTACATAATGTTCACTGTGCAGAACTGGGAAAAAGTATCTGGATCTTGGTGGATATATTTGTTACCATGAGTTACATCACATGGAAATGGATACATTTATATCTTGGATAGAAGACACATATATCAAGTGATACATATATGTATAAATACATATTGTATATACACATACTTATATGCATATATACAGAGTGGCCCCAAAGTTTTAATAGTTTAAAACTAGGACTTTTTGCCACTCTGTGTGTGTGTGTGTGTGTGTGTGTGTGTGTGTGTGTGTGTGTGTGAGACAGAGAGGAAAAAAAAAACAGAACAGTAGAATTAACCTAGGATGTACATATGTGTGTCTGTGTGTCTGTGTGCATATACCCTTACATGTAGAGACTGGTCTTAATTGTACTGAATCACCATATCTTGAAAGTGATCCTGGGGGAGATGGGAGGAAGGGTAGAAGCGGGGGATGAATTTGCCATGTTCTGCCAAGATGTAAAGGATGTAAGCTATTGAGAGCTTCTGTTTCTATTTGGAGGAAAGAATTTACATTTCCATTGTTGGAGTGAGCGTTCATACCCCCAGAATCAGTGGTCCTATAAATCTGAAAGTGTGTGCATGTGGGTGTGGTGTGTGTATGGATGTGCTGTATATGGGTATGGATGAACCTACCATATTTGTACTTTTGTAGTGGTACTTCATTCTTGTGAGAGAGGTATTTCCTCTGGATTTAATAACCCAGTCCTTCCAGACAATCATTAATATTCCCAGGAAATGCCCAGAGGGCTTGAATCAGAATGACTTAAATCAGAGCCTGGCCCGAAACCCTTACAAACTCTACTTCCCCCCTTCTCCCAGTAGATGGAGTAAGTCTTCATGTAAATAAATCCCTTAATGCTGTCCTCTTGCTCCAAGTCCAGATGTTGGTTTCCATTTCGACCAGGTGAATACTATGATGTATTAAGATAATATAATTGGGGAGGAGATAGTAACAAAGGCAAATAACTCTATTCAAGGTGTGTCTTGTCCTGTAGTGTGTCATTGTCATAATGGCATAATTGGAGCTTTGGACCAGGATGCAGAAGACCCAGAGGGCGGTCCTAGCTCGAATCCTGATTTACTGTGTGACTTCCCTGTCCTAGTCCACAGTTTCCACGAGTGTCAAGTGAAGGAGGCAGACAAGATGAACCCAAGGTCTTCTTTAGTCCAAACTGTTTTTTTTTTTTACATTTGTCTAGTAAAGCCTATAGCTCCCTTCTAAGAATGTTTCTAAAAGCCTCAAATAAGACACATAGGATTATAAGGAAAAGCAACTATGGTGAGTTGCCCCCCAAAAATTTTTCAGTTCACCCACCCGAGGTTAAGAATCCCTGCTCTTCTACCAAATGGTGGGTTTTATCCTAGCTCCTCCCATCTAGTCTACCATGTTGTGTGTTGGTTGTTGACATCTGCCTTGACATGTGCTTTTCTGCCTCATCAAACAACGATTCCCCTTTTCAAATTGTATGTAAAAAACATACATTTTCCTTGCTTAGCATTGCAATGTCTGATAATTCAGTCTTTCTGTTGTTGGCAACTAAGTAGCCGATATGCTTTTTTTTTTTTTTTTCTTAGACCTGCTAATAATAGATCATATAGGAAAGCACTTATTTTCCTCCTAACAGTCCTATGGAATGGCTAGGAAAAGTGTTATCAGCCTTATGTTAGAGACCAATAATAATAGCTGATGTTTTTGCTAGCATTTTAATGCACACACTTTAGCTCCTAACAACAATCCTGAGAGGTAGATAATATGGTGATTATTATCCTCCATTTGTCTATAACTGAGGAAACTTCAAATCCAGCACCCTGTCCAAGCAGCCTTTCTAATGGAGCTAAGGCAGGAATCCTAACCTACCTCCCACATTCAATGTTCTTTGTATTGTAGCTTATTGCCTCTCTGTTATAAATGCCCAATAGAACCTTTTTCTTTTTCCCTGGAAGGCATATGAGAACAAGGACAAACTCCTTGTCCTCAAAGTGTTTCTGATAGAATAATTAGCCTCTCTCTCTCTCTCTCTCTCTCTCTCTCTCTCTCTCTCTCTCTATATATATATATATATATATATACCTACATGTTACAATTATTTATTCTTTATATTTCATTATTATTGAATTAAATTATTGGTTATGTTTAATACATTTTATGTAATTATTACTGTTAGTTAATTGATATAAATTTAATAAATGTTAGTTAATTATTTGTGATTTGCTGATTGATTTATTACTTCAAGGTCCAGATGTTGATTTCCATTTCAACATAGCGAACACTAGGATGCATTAAAATAATATAAATGGGGAAAAGGGAGAGAAGAGATAGTAATAAAGGCCTAAATAACATTCTGTTCAAGGTATGAATCTTGACTTGTGCAATTTACTAATTTATTGATTTAATTTATTTATATTGATAATTTATTGATCAATTTGCTAATTCTATAATATTTCCATAAGTGAATATAAAATGTCCCAATAGTCTGTGCAGTTTTAAGCACCCTGGATATTTATGACAACATGATAAACTTAATACTGTGCAACAGAAGGGTGTACAAGTAAGCAAGCTGTAACGCAACACCAGTGAGAATCTTCAAAAATGACAAAAATAGAAATGTTTGACAAGAGGAAACCATGCAATGGGTAGGTATAACTGGGTTTAGATCTGCATTTTTGCAGGGATCTGTAGTTGTAACATTTATGAAAATAAATTTAATACCAAGTTTCTGCTCCTCTCTCTACAGTGGCCCCACACTATCTATGACTTGGAGGTGACTTTATTCTTAAAGACTTTGCCAGCCATAGCATCAGCTTTTGCAATTCTAACTAACCTAATTTAGAAAGGCTCTAGGAAAGAGCTGATGGTCATCCAAGGACTTAGAGAAAATGCTGGGAAGCTCATCACTTCTCCAAAGGGCTCAAGAACATCAGGACCTTCTACTAAAGGGCTGTGGGTTGCAGAGGAGCTGGGAGCCTAATTAGTGAAAGTCATACTGATGCTGATGAAATCAATGTCAATAAGCACTTTTTTATATTTTTATAAAAGAGAAAAACAGTCAATATGAACAAAAAAAAAAAACTGTATTTAGTTGTCCTATATTTCCTTTGATCTCTGTGTACTTATAAAGTTTTATTGGTGCTATTTTTTATATAGTTGTAATCACTCTAATTCTACTGCATAGTCAATAAACATTGATTAGACTCTAGTATCTTCCAGGCACTGTGCTAAATTGTAAGATACAAAGAAGCACAAAAGACAGGACTGGCTCTCAGAGCTCACAATCTAATCTAGCACAAAAAACTATGTACAAACAAGCTATATATATAGTACAAATTGGAGATAATCAACAAAGAAAAGGTTCTAGAATTAAGGGGAATAAGGAAAGACTTCTTGTAGAGGACAAGATGTCAGCTGAGATTTGAAGGAAGTCAGGGAAATTTCTCTCAGTATTTGATTGAATTTCTTTGTTGTTTTATAGCATACTACAAGGAGTCCCAAAAGTCTTAATTCAGATTTAAGCTTTAATATATTAAACAGAAGTATCAAAAACATTTTGAAGTTTAGTACGTTAAAACTGCACAAAAACTTTTAGGACACCCTGTATTCTAGCATATCAGCACACCACAATTTATTCAGTTAGTCCCCATTTTTTAACAAATTGCTTATTTTCAATTTTTTTAATTTAATTTTTTATGTTATTAATAAATAAACAAATTATGTTTCTACAGATAAATTATCTTTTCTCTTTTGGGTAACATCCTTAAGTTGAAATCCTGGCAGATCCAATTCTTGCTTTGAGTGGGAATGGGGTAGATGGGCTAGAGGTTATCTGAAAATTAAAGGATAAAATCAATTATGTAACCTTTATTGCCAAATTGATTGCTGGAATGATTATACCAATTAGCAGTTCCACAAATAATGTAATAGTGTGTTATTTCCCTATAATTTATACCTAGAATGAATTTTGTCACTATATTTGCTAATTTGATGTATATAAAATGGCAGGTCAACATGATTTTAACTTGTATCTGTTGGATTATTCAAAAGTTTTAATAGTTTTCAAGTGATTATGAACACAATATTATTCTTCTTTTGAAAATTATTGGCTCCTATCTTTTGACCATTTAACTGTCAAGAAATGGAGATTATTCATACCCATTGTTATTAGTTACTTATAGCTTTTAGATTTCAGATTTGTAGCAGATGTACATTCCGTGCCCCATCACAGTGTGAAGTTGATGTAGGTAAGTCAAAGGAAACATCCACAGAGTACAAGCTATGGCAGGTTGGAATCTCAGAGCTGGAAGATATCTCAGAGACTAACTTAGATAAGGCCTATCTGAAGAAGAAGCTGCTCTTCAGTAGGTCTCGGTCTGGGAAGGTTTTGAATACCGTGCCAGTCCTGGGCACTGAAACATCACCAGAAGGGTGAATTGGAGGGGAGGGGTAGAGGAACATTGTTGTTCTACATTCTTGAAGAGGATCATGACGTCACAGAGGTGATATCATGACATGCAAGTGAAGTGGATTTACGTGAGAGAGGGCTGTGCAACATCACCTACCTCAGTTTCTCCTCCAGAGCCATCTAGATCCATGGGCAAATACAAAAGAGAATGATGGTTCTGAATGCAGTAGGACTTTGGCCTTTTTAAGCTAAGATCTTCAAGAGGTCTCAGTTGGACTCAAGCAATGCCCAATTAGTGATTAGGGCTAAATAAGAAATGAGGAAGAGAATGGCCTCTTCTACCTAGTTTAAAAAAAAAAATCAATTTGAGAGGGGAAGATACTCAGGGTATCTGGCCAAAATAGAAATAAATGAATGCTATTTACTTTCACTCTGAGTCAACCAGGGTTCAAACAAAGACGAAGTGGGCTTGGTCTGGGATTTTTTGTTGGCCAATCAATGAGAATCAGAGTGATTTGGTTTAAGGCTTGGTCCTTAAAAAAAGAAATCTAGCCCATGGACTCCAAGATATCTTGTGAGTTTTCATCAATCAAATTTATATTCCTTTAGGCATTGTGATTGTAGGAAGGGAAAGGAAAGAAGAAAAGAGAAAAAAGAGAGGGAGAAATGGAGAGAGGAAGGGAAGAAGAGAGAGAGGGAAGGAAGACAGGAAGGAAGGAAGGAAGGAGGGAGGAAGGGAAAGGGAAGAAGGGAAGGGAAGTGAGGAAGGGAAAGAAGAAATTGTGTTGCCTAGTTCTCAGTGGAGCACCTCCTAATAGAAGCGATTGTTTTCTGTCCTTCCCTCTCAAAAAGTATCATAACATCAGGGAGGTGATGCCATGACATGCAATTTAAGTGAGGGAGGGCTGTGCAGTCACCACTCTCACTTTGTCTCCAGAGCTATCTGGGTCCAATGGCCAGATAGAGATCTGGATGACTAGAAATGACCCTGAGGGGAGAGGTGTGTAGTAGGAGGAAAGATGCATAGCAACTCATAAAATAGTAAAACATTTTTAGCACAAAGATTCTTTCCAGTCATTTTCTGAAGGATGATTTTTGTTGTTGTTGTAAAGGGTTTTTTAAATTTTTGTATAAAATTCTAGGTTTAGAGCAAAAGGATCTTAGTCTATCCCCATTTATTTTACAGATAAGGATACTGAGGTAGAGAGAAATGAAATTACACTGTCCATGGTTACATAGCAAATGTCAAAGTCAGAATTTGAATCCAGTTTGTTTGGTTTTACAGTCAACTAATCAATCAATCCAAGAACTTTTATGAAGTGCCTATTCTCTACCAATACTGTGTTAGATGCTGCTGACACAAAGACAAAAATAAAACAGTTTTTGCTCTCATGGAGCTAGCTTGCTTTTTGTTGGAGGAAACAGAATGTAAGTTATATGCAAAATATTCTTACAGGGCAGCTAAGAGCAATGGAGAGAGTACTAGGCCTGAAGTCAGGAAGACTTGAAATCAAATCTAGTTTGACCCTTACTAGCTGTGTGACCCTGTTTGTCTCAGTTTCCTCATCTGTAAAATGAGCTGGAGAAGAAATTGGCAAACCACTCCAGTATCTTTGCCAAGAAAATCCCAAATGGGATCAGTCAGGCACAATTGAAAACAACTGAATAATGCTATGTAAAATACAATGTCATTTCAGAAGCAGAATGACTCTAATCCCTCTTTCACCATATAGCCTTTTTATTCATTTAGGCAGCAGAACACTAACATTTAGTGGTAGACTAGTTCTGATCTAGTCCAATTTCTGAAATTTTATGAAGAAAAAGAAGTGCATAGAAATTGTCTTGACTGACACCACATGGGTAGTAAAGCAGCAAAGGCAAGATTTGAACCCAGGGCCTCTGGCACTAGTGTTCTTTTTTCTAGGAATTCTATGATTTTATATCAGGTGCCATTTAATAAAGATTGAGTTCCTGGATCACAAGCACCCTAAAAAGTAAACACTTTATAAATGCCTGCTGTATGCCTTTTCTTGATCCCTCAGGTTCTCATCTCAGCTGAATTCCAATGATATTTGAATATATATCATATAATTTAGTATTAATTCTTTGCTATATATTGCATTGTTTTACTTGTGTCAGCCTTACCCATGTCAGTTCCCAACTAAGATGCTTACTGAGGGTTGGAATTCTCTCTCTAAATAAACACCTGCGTCTTGTTGACAGCTACAGAAAGAAGGGAGAGGGAGGGAAGGAGGGAGAAAGAGAGACAGACAGACAGACAGAGAAAAAAAGATGGACAGAGACAGACTGATGGACAGAAAGACAGACAGAGAGAAAAATAGACAGACAGAAAGACTGAGACAGAGACATGCACACCTTATATCTCCACTTTGCATCTGTTGTCCTCTTTTTGGTTCCAGCTCCATAAGATGCCCCTCCCAGGTTAAACTCATTACCTTTAATGTCACCTGCCTGCTGCTAATTCAAGCCTTGACAGATAAAGATTTGGAGGGCAAAACTCTACCCTTTGCCTCTTAGAGCAGAAACTGAACTTTGGGATTCATCCCAGTGTGTATCTGCTGCTCTGATTAGTTTCAATTCTGTGGAAAAAATGCTCCCTGGTGTCCACACCCTGTCCTCCACTTTTTTACCTCCTTTTGTGTGTTATTTCCTCCATCAGATTGTAAACTCCTTGAGGGCAGGGACTATTTTTCTTTTTATTAATTGCAGCCATGGTGCTTAGCCAGGCAGGTTATGGTAGATGCTTAATGTTTTTTGGATAGGGTATGTGCACACATGCATGTTCATATATGTGTTTTTATAAATGCATTTGTTTATACACAATGCATTTATGTGCACATACCTACATATACGCATATGTAACCCAATCAATAAAAGGAATTTATTTTGCTTCACTATGCGTATTTGTTACAGGGGTTTTCTCTTTCTATTTGGAGGGAGGAAAAATAGATTTTTAATAATAATGTAAAATAAAAATTTTAAAATAGGTTAAAGAGGCCTGAACTTGAATTTAGAAGACCTGGTTTTGAGCCGTAACTCTGCCATAGGCTATGAGCCCTTAGTCAAATCAATTCACTTCTGAGTCCCATTTTCCCATCTGTACTAAGACTGTAGCTCCTTATAAGTTCTTGTTGGGCAATAAATAGGATAAATAGGATTTTTCATTTTGTAAACATTTATTAAAGGCCTACTATTGCCAGATACTTTTAAGTGGTAGGGAATCAAAGAAAGGTAAAGGACAGTGCCTGTGCTCATAGTCTAATGAAGGATGCAACATAAAAATAAACAAACTATATACAAAATTAATTGGAAATAATCAACAGATAGAAGAGGAATCAGCAAAGGTTGTTTGAACATGACAATATAACAATAAAGAGCTATTATAAAAATAAGAGCAATTATTTTAAGGCAGGAAATTTTTACCCCTTTTTTTGTGTCCTGGATTCTTTTAGCTGCCTATGGATTCTCTCTTTTTTTTTTTTTTTTTTTTTTTGAGGCTGGGGTTAAGTGACTTGCCCAGAGTCACACAGCTAGGAAGTGTTAAGTGTCTGAGACCAGATTTGAACTCTGGTCCTCCTGAATTCAAGGCTGGTGCTCTATCCACTGTGCCACCTAGCTGCCCCGCCTATAGATTCTTTCTCAGAATAATATATATTTTTTTAATTATAGCTTTTTATTTACCAGATATATGCATGGGTAATTTTATAGCACTGAAAATTACCAAACCTTTTGTTACAATTTTTCCCTCCTTCCCCCACCCTTTCCCCCTGGGGGTAGGTTGACCAATACATGTTAAATATGTTAAAGTATAAATTAAATATAATATATGTATACATGTCCAAACAGTTGTTTTGCTGCACAAAAAGAATCGGACTTTGAAATAGTGTACAATTAGCCTGTGAAGGAACTCAAAAATGCAGGTAGACAAAAATAGAGGGATTGAGATTTCTATGTAGTGGTTCACACTAATCTCCCAGAGTTCTTTTGCTGGATGTAGCTGGTTCAGTTCATTACTGCTCTATTGGAGGTGATTTGGTTCATCTCATTGTTGAAGAGGGCCACGTTCATCAGAATTGATCATCATATGTTATTGTTGTTGAAGTACACAACGATTTCCTGGTCCTGCTCATTTCACTCAGCATCAATTGATGTAAGTCTCTCCAAGCCTCTCTGTATTCATCCTGCTGTTCATTTCTTACAGAACAATAATATTCCATAATATTTATATACCACAATTTATTCAGCCAATCTCCAATTGATGGACATCCACTCAGTTTCCAGTTTCTAGCCACTACAAAAAGAGCTGCCACAAACATTCTTGCACATACAGATCCCTTTCCCTTCTTTAGTATTTCTTTGGGATATAAGCCCAGCGGTAACACTGCTGGATCAAAGGGTATGCACAGTTTGATAACTTTTTGAGCATAGTTCCAAATTGCTCTCCAGAATGGCTGGATGTACAGAATAATATTTTTAAAAGCACATATAAGATTACAAAAATATATATAATGTACAGAAATAATTACCAAATGTATATATTTTTAAAAATTCTAAGACTGCCTAAGAATCCCTGCCTCAAGGAAATTATTTTTAAAGTGGACTTTTCTCATAGTTACCACCACTACTTCCAACATACACATACAATCACACAAGTTAACTCTTGTTAACCAGACCCAACTTGCAGTACATAAAGTTCTAGGCCTAGAATGTGGAATATATAACTTAAAAATCTGGTTTCAAGCACTCACTACCATTATATGTGACCCTGGGCAAGCTCCAACCTTTTTTCTGCCTCAGTTTCCACAATTGTAAAATGGGAAACAATAAGAGATAATATTTGTGAAATGCTTAGCATGTTTTAGGCCTTTAATACATGCTTATTCCTTTCCTTTCTCTCCTCTTAAAATTTTTATGGATCATTCAGATTAAAAAATTAAAAATAATTTCAACCTTCCCTAGAATCCTCTTACAGTAATTCCCACAGTTTTAATTATTTTGTGTTAACTCAGTCTTCCCACCCAGATAAAAACTTAGACTTTTTTGTTTTCCTCCCCAAAAGGCTTAGCACTGTGCTGGGTACACAGTTTCTTTGCTATAGTTTAAACTACTGTACAAAACTGAGAAACAGGGGCCACTAATCTGTATATCAGAATCCCTGCAGACTATATATTGAATTAGTTTTAAAATGTGCTAATATCTGAATTTTATTGTGATTGACCCAGTGCTATTTAAACACCAGTTATCAGGCACTTAGTAAATATTTATTGATCTTGTTGGTAGATTAAGGTAGTTAATAGGGAGAATATTCTGGGAGTATGAGATCTGGGTTCAAGCCTAGATTATACCTTTAATACTAGCAATAACTGATGTTTGTCTGTGTCACAAGTCTTGGGTGAAGATAGACTCCCTATGTACAAAAAGACTTTTGTGAGAATCACAATAGACAATGTAGACAATGCTTTGTAAATCATAAAGATCTATAGAAAAATGGATACACACACATATATACTAACAGTTTCTGAAGAGGTTGTGCCCCATAAATGGAAAAATGTATTTCAAAAAATATATGAATTTAAGATAATTATGTATGTGTGTGTATATACATATAGATAATGATGCTTTTCTCTTCCTTTTTAAAGGGCAAAATTCACGGAGCATTTTTCTTCTGCTGGTAAGACAGGTTACTGAAAGTATGTCATGAAAGAAAAGATAGAACCATTTATTAAGTACTTATTATATGCCAGGTGCTTTTCTAAGCATTTTACAAATATTCTTATTTGATCCTCACAACCCTGGGGATTTTGTATTTATATATATATATATATATATTTTGTATACATATATATATATATTGTATACATATATATATATTTGTATACATATATATATATAAACATTTTTTTACTTTTCATATATATATATTATAATTGAAGAAACTGAGATTAAGTGACGTGTCTAAAGTCACACAAATAGAATATGTGATGGAGGCTGGATTTGAACTTGTTTTTCCTTGATTCTAGGCCCCTTACTTTATCTACTGTGCCACCTAGCTGACTCATGGAGCATAATTTATTTTTCTTCCCTATGACCTATAAATTTCAAGACTTTTGTTCAACCAATCATAGCCTCCCCAGATTATAGAATCCTAGTATAGCATGTGACTGTAATAAAAATAGAAATAGCTTCCATTTTTGGATGTGTTGAGAAGGGAAAAGTAATTACCTCTCCAACATATAAGCACAGATAAAGATGAGTTAAACTAAGTGTAAAGATATATATATATATGTGTGTGTGTGTGTGTGTGTGTGTGTGTGTGTGTGTGCAGGCACATGCCTTTTATTGTTTTATTTTGTTATTGTTGTTTACAAACACGTCTGACTCTTTTGTGACCATGTTGGGAGTTTTCTTTGACAAAAATATTGGAGTGGTTTGCTATTTCCTTCTCCAGATCATTTACAGATGAAAAAATGGAAGCAAATAATGTTAAATTACTTGTCTAGAATCATACAGGTAGGAAGTGTCTAAGATCAAATTTGAATTCAGGTCTTTCTAACTCCAGACCCAGAGCTTTACAAAATGCAACAATTAGCTGCCCCATTATGCCTTTAGGAAGTGTGAAAATTTTCTTCAATTGGATTGGAAGGGGTAATTACCATTGGTTGCTTGAAGATTGGCCATGTCTCTAGAATAGCACATTTTAAACACTTTTCACTTGAGACCCCCTTTTCACCTGAGAAGTTTTTACACAATTCCAGGTATACAAATCAAACATTTGCTGATAATAAATCATAAATATATTTAAAAATATTTTTTGGTATACATGTAATTTTACCATGTATTAAGGATGAAAACAAAATTGCATACTATTGAGAGAAGTGTGATTATTTATTTTTACATGAAAAATTAAATCTTGGCAGAATATTTGATACTTTTACTGTTGCCAAATTTTTTTGTGGTCCCCACATTTGGTTTTGTGACCCTAAATGGTATCTTGATTCACACTTTAAGAAGCTTTGCTCTAGAAAGTCCTTAAGAAGGCAGCCTATGAACTCTGTGGTCAATCTGGGTAAGACCCAGAAGCAATAGGGCAAGAACTCAGCCTCTGAGAAGGCAATTTCTTTCATCTAGGAAGAATTGGGGGAGGTTTTTTCTTCCCTCTTTACTTTTGACCATGGTACTTTGCAATGAAGCTACTTACCAATAGGAGACAGTGTTTCAAAGGATGTAGTGAAGAGGTGTGAAATTTGAAGATGGGAAATGAGACTTTCTCCAAATGGACACAGAGAGACAGCATTCAAAATAGGAAGCAGTTTCACAGATGGATACCTCTAAATTGAAGAAGAATAGAAAACTGACCATGGATTCAATTGAGAATTAACCTTGAAAGGAGATAGTCACTCTATGGAAAAGAACAGAGGGAGCCCAACTCAACCAGCTGGGAAATTGCACAAGGAAGGATTAGAGTGAAGATTCTAGGAGCAGAGAAAGTAATTAGGGCTTGAAGTACCTGAAATTTTAGTTTTCTTTCTCACAAGTGTTCCCTATATGTGTGCATCATTACCATTATATCCTCCCCATGAATTTATGGATGATGGTGAATCTATGGGGAGTGGATGTTTTTATAGCATTGTTCTTAGCATGCCATTTAGTAAATTAATTTGCTTTGGGATAATTTGAGGTAAACTCTTCTGGCTGATTATTAAAGGTAAGTTCACCAATGGGACCTTTTGAGTTATTGTTAGGAATGAAGATTTACAAACTATACTAGTCAATCCTTGAGGACCCAACCCAGAAACTTCTGAATGTCTGAGCAAGGAGCCCCATAGGTACTAGAAACTGATGTTCGCAAAAAAACAACAACAACAACAACAACAACAACAACAAAAAAACCCCAAAAAACAAAAAAACAATCTCATGAAAAAAGAAGTCATAAATACCTTCATTTTACAGATGGAGAAATTAATATTCAGGGAGACAATGAAGTACAACATTTAAAGTTACGTAGGAAAGAAAAGGCTGAGTTTGACTGGAAGCCAGAATTCTCACTCTGAGTCTAGTGTTCTTTCCACTGCTCCTACACACTTAATAAGAGAAGAAATATTCCCTCCCTCCCTTTCTTTGTGTTGTACTATATAATAGGGTGACCAAAGAAGGGGGCCTGAGCTTGGATCTGGCTCAGCTACTCTCTAAGTAACCTTGGCAAATGTTTTCTCTTCTTTAAGTCTCAGTTTCCTCATTTGTAAAATAAAGCGCTAGACTAAGTGACCTTTAATGTTCCCAAAAGCTCCAAATTTCATTAAGTTGTTTGCTTAATAATAATCACCCAGATTTAATTCCTTAGAATAGCAGTACAACACCCTTTGCACTGCAGGAAGGGATGGGGATGGGGGGAAGGGATGGGGGAGAGAGAGACCTCCTCTGCCTCCTGGAGTAAGTGGCTTCCCCATTCTTTTATCCTTACACACACCCCACTCCCCCCAGTGGGAGAGACAGATAATTAAATCCTTGCTGGGAAGTAGATTGCTAATTTCAGCTGGAACACGAGCTGCTGAAACCTGAAACTCCTGTAGTAGGTATGAAATGCTAGGAGCCATCAAATTCCCTTTCAAGTAGTACATCATTTAAAAATCAATAACCAAATACTATGCTCTCCTCCGAAGACTCCCCTGTTAAAACCCTCATTCTATTTGGAGAGGCATAAAAGGCTGACATTTGTTCCACCTTTCTGATGAGGCTGGTAGATTCTCCCCAACTCACTGCAATCTCAGCACTGTATAATAAACATGTAGCGAGGACAGAGTTCAAATTCTGACTGGAGTGCCCACAAACTTCTGCACACAGTAATTCTTTAATGTTCACTGAATGAATAGACGACACTGGAAGAGAGGAAGTGCAAGTTTGATTACAACTTACATTCTTTTTACAAGCCTTTAAAGGTTTGCAGAGCACTTCCTTCATATTCCTTGGAGGTAGGAGTGGCAGTATGGTTAGCCCCATTTTGCAGATGGGAAAAATGAGTCTGAGTACTTAAAGAGAGACATTTTGGAGGGCCATTTGTGTCCAGAGTTGGAATAATAATGAGCTTTTATGCATATATTTTCTTAACCATTATATAGGTTACTACAAGGATCAGGAGTTATACTGAGTTGGAAGGGAACTCAGAGATGATTTCCAACATCCTCATTTTCTAAGTACTGACTGAACTAGATGAGACTTACCTAAATTCACACAGATACTGCGTAGCAAAGTCGAGATTGGGTTTTACTAAGGAGTTTTCTACTCCACCAGTGTCTTCTGCATTATTCCTATTGTAAACTCATTGAAAGTAGGAATCTTTTCATTCTTTGCACATATATTCTGAGCACCTAGCACGACGCCTGGAACATAGCAGGCGTCTGATAAATCTTGGTGGATTGATTGATGCACGTTAATCTGCTCGAAGGAGCCAACTCAGTCATTTATAGGAATTATCTGAAGTAAAATTCGAATTCTGCTCTCACCGGATACTCACCAAGTACTGTTTCTCCTACGCTAGAGAGAAGGGTGATTTATTTAATGTGATTTATTATTAGCCTAAGCTTAATATAGCATGATATTTATGTGTATATATACATACATACATATGTGTGTGTGTGTGTGCTTTAAAAAGCCCATCCGGATGGGGGGGCAGCCTTTCCCACTGCAGGCGCGCGTACCTCCCATCGCCACCCCGCTGACCCCACCTCTCCCTCAGCCTCCTCCCTTCAGAGCCCGGAGTCCGTCCACAGCTGAGCAGCCGCCGTGTTTGTGTCTTTCAAGCGGCTCACCCGGTGCCTTGCTTTACACAGCGATGTGGGCGTGGTAAAAAAAAATCGCGTTGGAAACCGGGGGCAAAAGCAGTTTCCTGCCTTTTTAGAGCCCCAAACAGCTGGGTTGTTTTTTGGAAAGTGTCGCTGTGTGTGTGAGCGAGACAGAGACAGGCACACAGACAGCGCGAGCCGGCCGTGGCCGTGGGTCTGCGCGAGCCTCTGGCGGCAGCTGGGAGCAGAACGGGCTAGGACGCGGCGCGCTCCGCGCCCCTCAGCCGCAGCAGGGAAGCTTCAAGCCGCGGCCCCGGTAGTGGGCTAGCTCGGGACGTGCTGAAAGGCTGCAGAGCCCCGGGGCTGCTCAGACCTTCACCCCGACGGCTCCCGGGGGCCGCTCCAGGCCGCCGACTGCGAGTGGATCGTGACTGGTGAATGCCCCTGGCCGGGGGCTACGGCAGATACAGCCCCCTCGGGTGCCTGGGCGAAGATGAGCGGCGGCGGGGAGGTGGTGTGTGCCGGCTGGCTGAGGAAGTCACCCCCGGAGAAGAAGTTGAGGCGCTATGTAAGTCCGGCAGGAACCAGAGGGAAGCGGTGGGAGCCGGCTTGGGGCCGGGAGTTTGGGGTGGATGCTGGGAGCCGCCCCGGGGGGGTGGTGGTGGTTCCTTGCCATTCCCTGGGCAGTGCTCTGGGCCGCTAGCCCTAGACGCTGCGGGGCAGGGCTGGAGCCAGGGGATTGCCCGCGTCCCTGGAAGTCCGGGGGGCGGAGGGAGGGGGCCGGAACGCAGGGATGGACGTCTCGGGGAGTCGGGCTCCACGGGCTGGCGGGAGAAACTGCGGGAGCCTGGAGGAGCTGAAGGCCGGCGGGGAGGGGGGGCGGGAACTACTACTTCCCCAGCCCCACCGGCGGGGCGGGAAAGCTGCCGGGAGGAATTCATGCTAATGGAGCGTGAAAGTGAAAGCCAAGAAATTAAAATGGGACTTGGCTGGGCCGGGGTCGTGGCTTCCCCAGGCCGGTCCCTAGCCGGCTCTCTCCGGGCAGCCTGTGAGCACACCTGCCGCAGGTGCACAGGAGAAAGCAAACAGGCGAGGAGGAGGGGTGTGCCGGAGAAGCGGGGGAGGCTGGAGCTGCCGGGGAGACGTGACCGATCGATCCCCTCTGGTCCAGAGGGGGCCATTCTTGTTGGTTTGCATATATCTATGTGTATATTAGTGTGGGGGCGAGGAGGAGGAGAAGGGGTCGCCCTTTTAGGCGTCTCGGTGGCAAACACATACGGTATTGAAGTTGTTATTGACGGGGTTTAGTGCGAGAGCCAGAGTTGATTCCCGCGGGCTGAGAGATCTTAAATAGCCCTATGGAGTGGATGGAGCTTGCAGAGAAGAAGGGGGAGGCGGGGAAAGCCGGGTAGATGGTGGCAGCCGCTGGGTGGGGGCGACGCGATGCAAGGTTTGGGGAGAAGGGCCAAGTCCAGTTCGAGATCGGGGAGCAGAAGGAATAGGACACCTTTGGCCGCGCACCCTTGGCCCCTTTCTCCCTTTCTTGACGCTGCTCCTCTGGGTCGAAGTGGGTTATTCTGTGTCCTTTGCCATCCGCGAAGGGAACGTCACCATCGCATGTGCACAACTTGTATCAAGTGACTCATTTGTTTTCTCCTTTTTGCCTTAGTCTGTTTCCCAGACACACGCTGTCCCTCCCCCTTCCTGATGGTGACACTGCAGTTTGTCCGCTCAAACCGGCCGGGGTTTTATGGTTGCAAGCCCCGGGTGGCTCAGGGAGAGAGATCAAGGTTCTCGGTTGCCAGGTGGTGTTAGCTGACAGAGCTTATTGAAATTACTGGGCGGCCTCTTGGAGGGAGGACAGAGAATGAGCCGGAGCGAGCCTACCTGCTTAGCTAGAGACTGAGAACCTGGAAGCGCCGAAAGCCTTTCGAGCGATCGTCCAATGCCCCAAACCCCATCCGAAGAATACTAACGTTCGAGTGGTAGGGGATGCAAGCGTGGGCCGTTCGGTGGCAAAATCTGGGTGACTGAAGCAGAGGTCTTAGCTAGAGATGCTTTCAGGGGGATGCTTTGTCTATCATCTCCGGAGGTGATCCCCGCTTTCCCCAACAGCATTAATCTGAAACCCGCTTGGAAGTCCATCCGAAACCCATTCCCACTCCCTCCAGCTTTCATCTCCGTCTTCCCCCTCCCTAAAGGAGTTGCTGCACCAGTAAATGGGTCTCCTTGAAGTCACTCCCACAGGCTAGAGAAAGAGAGAGAGAAAAAGGGAGAGAGATTGCCTTCCAGCTGCATTGCATCTAGGGAACTGTGTACAGACCCGGCCCACTGTCAGCTGTGAGCAGTGGCTGGCGGTCCTTTTGGGGCTGGTGGAGGGGAGGGGGAAGCTTACCAGAGTTTCCTGTCTTGGGTTTCCAGATCAGAACCAAGTGAGTTCTGGCCTTTGGACTGAGGAAGTGACTTTCTGTTTTTCAAAGGAAGTTTTTGTCTTCTGTTTTTAGATGCTTGTTAGGTCTTGGCTGGGGAAGGCTTGGGGAATCAGAATTGGGGTAGATCCCTCGTCAGATGGACTTTAGAGAATCATGAGATTGGGAGTGATTTTAGAGAAAATCACGTAATCCAATCTTCTCTACTCCTTTTAAGGCATTTAGCATATAATAATTAGTATTGGAATTGTCCCCGAGTGGTTATTTTCATCTCTATTCAATTGTAAATACTTTGAGGGTAGAAATTTTGCTTTGTCTTATCTGCACGAGGGCTTCAGGTGTTTAATTTTTCTGAGTTCATAAAAATAAAATCCATATAATCAGAAAGTATTATGATTTCTTCTTTAGAGGTAAAACTTTCCCCTCTTTCCAGTTCACTGAGAAACTCCTGTGAAGATTTTTTTTTTTCCCCACAAAGAGAGATACCTACCTAAATTTACCAGTAAAAGAAGCTCCTTAACTAGCTGGGGTGGGGTGGGTGGGTCTAAATCTCCCAGAGATGTTGTAGCTCTTCTGGGAAAACAATAACAGAAAGAAAAGTATACTGTAAAAGTTTGAACCTGTTCTAAGGAAGCTTGTTTCTAAGTCTTGCTACTGAAGCTTCTTGTTGATTTGTGAAGGTTGTATCTCAGACTCCCTCAGACTCCCCTTGGGACTTTTGTCTTGGCAGCCTTGTGTGGAAGTCAGAAAGCTTTTAAGTGCCTACTGTTTGCCCGGCTTTAGGCTAAGCACTAGAGGAAGAAAAGCAAAATTAATGACAAAACTTTAGTTTTTGTCCTTAAGGAGCCAGAATTCTAATTGGGGAGAAAGCATGCAAATACTGTGAACCAACAAGGAAAATCAGAAGATCTCTGACAGAATGGCACTATGCTGGGCTTTAAGTGAGGGGAGGAAAGTATTTTGATGCCTTTTAATTCAAAGTAACTACTCTCTGAAGCTGTCAGATCTAAGGCCTTTGTCTGTTTAAGGTACTTGCTAATGTCTTTCAGTGCTAAGTGACCTTGGTCACTTAGCTAATAGGGGGATTCAAACTCAGAACTCTCCATTTCCAAGCCCAATCTCTTTAATCTGTCATGGAGATTCTAATCTGATTTCATTTTACAGTTTCTCAACTCTGATCACCAGTTTGGGAATTAGTCTAGATGGAGAGACTGGGTAGAAATATAAGTAAAAACTTTTTCTCTCACAGTGGAACAGAAACTACCGAGGGGCAAAACATCATCCCCTTTTTAGCCATTCTATTGCTTGGGGCATGTTTATGGGGTGGAGTTGCCTTACTTCCACTTTCCCTATTTTGATAAAAAAACCTTGTAGACTTCTTTAGCTCCTCCCCTTGCCCACATTCCTTGTTCTGTCTGCTAGAGTGGAAGTCACATCAGATAGTCTTTGTAATTCCTGACAAATCACCCCAAACTGACTTTTATCCTCTATAAAAACTGGGGGAGGGGGTGAGTAGATAAAATTCTAAACTCTGTAGTCTTTTCCCTGGATAATTTTAACCCCAACTGAAGGGGTGGCTGTGGGCAGGAGAGTGTGGCTTGGTCTGAATAATTAGAAGGTGGAGGCTTTCCTCTTTTTTGAGATATTCTATTGTTTGGGGGAGCACCTGAGAAGGGAGTGTTTTCGATGGTCTCCGAAGCCAAAGTATTTCAGTGGAGTGAGAGAAACACAAATAGCCACTATTACATAAGGTGGAGGTGATTGATATTAACGAGATTGTGTTGTACTGTGCAAATATGCATATCTATAAGTATATACACATATGTATATATGTGTATATATATATATGTGTGTGTACATATATTTATATATATAAAGCAACATATAGTGATCCTGGGAAGTAGGTGCTATTATTATGTCCCTAAGGAAATTAAGGCAGAGGGAGAGGTAAAGTAACCTGCCCAGGTTCACAAAGCTAGTAAATGTGTTGTGTTAAGTTCTGAGTATATAAAGGATAAAAGCAGGATCTCAAGCAGCTTACATTCTAATGAAGGAGATATCATTCAAATATCTACCGACTTGTGACATATAAACTCTGTAAATGAAAGATCTTCTTAGGGGAAAAGCACTAGTCTGGGGAGAAGAGGAAGTATAAGGAAAAGATTGTTGCAGAACAGAGAGAGTGGAGAGTGGTTGAGTTTATTCTTGGAGAAAAGCATGGAAGGAGGAGGGTTTGTCCTTAAAGAAATCTAGCCAGCAAGGGAAGAAAATAAGCAATTATATAGTATTTACTATATGCTGGGCACTGTGCTTAATGCTTTTTACAAATATTATTTGATCCTCATAGCAACCCTGAGGAGTAGATGTTATTATTTTTCCTTTGTTCTTCAAGAGGACCATGACATCAGGGAGGTGTTGCCATGACCTGCAAGTGAGTTGGATTTAAATGGGGGGGCGGGGTTTGTACAGAGTCACCTGCCACACACTCTCCTTCAGAGCCATTGGGGTCCAGTGGCAAGATAGAGATCAGGTTGACTAGACTTGGCCCTGAAGGCAGTGGGAGATCTTGGCCTTTTTAAGGTAAGATTTTTAACAGGTTTCAGTTTGAGTGAGACAATTGCCCATTCAGTGATTAAAGCAAGGTAAGAAATGAGGCAAAAAATGGTCCATTCTACCTTAATTTAAAAAAATAAAATTCAGTTGGAGAGAAGACTAAATGGGATTTCTGACCAAAAACTGAAAGGTTGCTGTTTATATTATCTCTGAGGCAGTCAGGACCCAAACAATGACTAGATGGGGCTGGGCTGTGACCTGTTGGCTGAGCCTGAGTGTATAAGATATATTCCTTCTGAAAGAAATCTAGTCTGTAAATCCCCATCTTGTGGGGTTTCAAAATTTATATTCCTTTAGGCAGAGCAGCCACAGATAAGTATATTTATACCTGAGACAGAGAAAAGGAAAGGATAGGAGAGGGGACAGGAAGTGAGTGGAGGTGGAAAGAGAAAAAAGGAGCTGTATTGTCCAACTGGAAATGGCCATTTGGGTCCCCAGTGGTACAGTTTTTCCGGTTATTGTTGTTTACCCTTAGTTCTCAAGAAGATCATGGCATCCAAAGTTGTGACCCCCTATGCCCAAGGCAGTTCTAAGACTATACCTTGCAAAGAAAATCCTGACTTCATGGAGTAGTTTGCTCTTCTGGGAATTCCTTTTAGAGTCAAATCACAGTTCTAGTCCCTATCTCTCTCCTCGCAGTGGCTTTAAAAGAAATTTTGTAATTCTTTTCACTGTTTCCCCTGAGACTGGATTTCCTTGATGTTTCTTCATCATCCCTGTTCTTCAATTCCTCCTCTCACTGTGTGGAAAAGTGAGCAGCTCACGAAAGTGGCAATTAGTTTCTCATACTTTGTGACTGAGATCCTAAGGGCCTATCTGCTTCTAGTCTATGGACCAAATAAATAGTAATAAACAATGATGTTTGAATAGCTCCAGCTGAAATAGTTGTGTGTGTATGTGTGTGCATGCTTATGTGTGTATTACCCCTTGGGATGGAAGAATATTGGGCTTATTTCTACCTTAAATTTGTATACCACTAAAAAGCTTTCATATGCATTAGTTCATTTGTGCTTGCCAAGTCCATGAGGTGGAGGTAGTACAAGATTTTTTTTTTTTTTTTTTGTCTATGAGGAACCCACAGTTCCCTCCAGAGATAGAATGACTTGTCTCTAATTAGCTGGTGGGAGAGCTGAGACTGGAAGACAGCCCTAGTGTATCACCTGCCTTTTCCAGGGAGATCTTAGACACATTGATAAGTGTTTAGTCTCTTAAGGCCTAAATGTAGAAAATGGCCTTTTTGCAGATGGACAGATAAAACTTGTGCAAGTACAAAAGAAAGATTGATTGGAAATTTTTAAACCAATGAAATAAATATCATTATCATGCAACCCTATGGTACTTAAAATCCCATGCCTATTTTACCTATTTTAAACTTGAAAGTTTTAAAAATAAATTTCAGTTCTGTAGTTTAAATGCCAAAAAGTAGTTTTTAAAATGTTAATTGTTTTTCTAGCTCAGGTAATTTTAAGGAATGCCACCAAACTTACTGACAATCTTAAGATTTTAAGTCAAGTGTTTCTTTTTTATTTTGGTTACATCCACTCTATAAGCCTGAATGTAGATTCATTTCTGTGAATTTTCTTTAACTTCTAAAATAATAAGTATCTGGGAGATAGGAATTTTAATTTTAATTTCTCTAGTCTAAAGTACTCTCTTCACCAATGAGGTTCAGCACCTTCCAGGTAACTGGGAGTTGCCTAGAGCATTGGGAAGATAAGGTAATATAGCTAGTATGTGTCAAACAGAACTTTGACCCAGATCTTTGGGATTTTGAAGCTAGTTTTCTATCCAGTGTGTCATGGTACCTTCTCAGCATATGCTATATGATATTATTACAAGAAAATTCTGAGACAGGTGGTATAACAGGCAGGGGTAATGGCAGAGATTACCTAGTCTTGTCCCTGGTCTGCAGGACAATCTGGCATGTTAGACAGGCCAGATGCCCTCAACCGCAGGGATGATGCTTGAATTGGACAGTGAATGTTATTTGTAGTTAATTACAAAACCTGATTTCTTGAACTTATTTAAGGTTCAGTTCTACATTTTGTTTTGTATTTGCTGAGTTGTTAAGCTTAAAATTTTTTTTTCTAAATCTATTCTTGAGCAAAATTTTGTGTTTGCTCTATGTCACACAGACTCTTTATTCAAAGCAGAAAATATAGCAACAAACTAAATACCTGACCCTGCCATGAGGCATTTGTAATCTACAGAGGACACAAGACAGACAATTATATGAGGTGGCATTTCATGAGTACATAGTGGGCCAAGCAAAAGTGTTGAGGGAAATCTTGGAGAAGGGGAGATGCTTGCAGAGGATAGGTGCCTCCTGAAATAGGCCATGAAGGGAGGGTTTTGCTTTAAGAGAGGCAGAAATGAGTAAAAGTTAGTTCCTTGTGGACAACATCAGGGAGTCAGAGCACATAGATGGGAAAAGGAACATGACTCTTGTGTGATCTGGATTGGAGAGTGAATAAACAGCAGTTGTGTGATTGTTTCTGAAGGGCAGGATTCCTGCATCTCCCCTAATACAGGCTGCATGTGCAAGTAATCTTGAAAGAATAGAAATCCTTCCCCATATATTCATGGGATGTTTGAATTTAAGAGATCATTCAGTCCATCCCTCTCTTTAGATGAAGATACTGAGATCCAGAAGAAATCCCACAACAATTAGGGGAAAGTCTGGGATTTGGACCTGAGTCTTTTTCCTTATCGGTCCTGCATCCTTACCACTGGCCATCTTGTAATGGACGATCTGACTTCCTCCTCTGACGGAGCCTCTAGGAGACTATTCCCGATCAGAATACATTGCCCACATCTCGTCCCTGATTAGGACAAAAATTGTAAACTTGGAAAGGAACAAGTCTCCTCTCAGTAAACTTCCCCCACCCCAGGGTCATTCCAGGGCAGAAGGGAGGAGTGGAGTTGGAGATCCCAGCGCTTTTAATTGTTATGTAAGTTTTCCCTGTGGTGGCAAAGGACCAGAGGAAGTAAAGATGGAGGGAGCCGGAAAGGAGGCCTTCACTGCTCACTTAATAAAGTTGCTTTGAAGCTGCCGATCTAGCTGATTTAATCCCTCTGAGCAAAGCCATACCGGCTGGCCTTTTACCAACTATGCTATGCTAGGGAGACAACAAGAAAGAAGATCTACTTGAGACTAAGGAGACTTGGATTGCCTCAGTGGAGGGGTTGTTGTGAGGACAATAGGGCAAGTCCCTTACCTCAGTCTCTTCACTTGTTAAATGGGACTAATATACTACCTAGCTACTAGAGTTGTCAGGAGGATCAGGTGATCCTGACTGTGTGTAAACTGTTGTAATTATCATTGCAAATTTTATCTCTATTCTTGTGTTCACTATTATGCTAAGGACTGTAAGCAATAAATGCAAGTTTCTTATAGGTGGAGCTTTAACTAGGAATCTTACATCTGGTATATAAGTGGTTTTCTGGTATTTAATGATATTCGAAATCTAGCCTGTGCCCTGAGGTTTTGAGAAGGAAGGTGGGTCCCAGGAAAAAGGATGCCTGATAACAAGATGGATGGAGAGGCCCTGGGAGGACATCCGAGAAGAAAGTCTAACTGAGTGGGCGAAGGCATGTTCTCCTGATTTTCCTCCTTGAGTGATGGAGATAAAATGATACCAATTCAAACTTCTTTAATGCTTCCAGAACCCCCGGAAATTGCTGTAGTCCACTGAGATGGGGCATACAAACTGGGTTATTCCCCTTTTACAGTAAATTGAGACTTCTAAAAGCATAATCCTCTTGTTCAAGGTTACATATATAATAAATGACTAAGCTTCAAGTAAGCAGTAGCTCCAAAGAAATATGAGATGCACAAATTTAGAGACATCTTCACCCCAAATACTCATGTAAACTATTATTTGTGCCAACTGTGGTAGAGCCTTTAGAGCTCATATTGGTCTGATCAGCCACAGTTGTACCTTGTGTCCAACACTGTCATATTATTTTGTTCTTCCTCGAGAATTGAAGGGCAACAACCAACCAGGCTGCAAACCAATTGACTCCAAATCTAGTGGGTTTTTTACACTATTTAGGAGACATCACTATTGTCCATGTCTCACCAATCATCAACTATCTATGATTGTAAAATGGCAAATACAGAACAAGTCTCAGAATGTCAGGTCCTGCCTCTGGCATACTGGCTGTGATCCTGCTTTCTGACTTTTATTGGTAAAGATAATACCAATTATCTCTGGGGGTCTAGCCTCTATTCCTAAACTCCTGTTCTCAGTGCCAGCCATTATGCTAGATGCTGGGGGCACAGAGATAAAAAAACACTACATGAATTAACACCTCCCAGTAGCAACAAAACATAAGTGTATAAAAGTTTGTGCAAATATGAAAGCAAGTAATTTTAGGAGGGATGGAGGGGGAGCAGGAAAGGCTGGTACTCACATACTCCTGAAGGAAATAAAGGGGGTGAAGGTGAAGATGGAGAGTGTTAGGTGTGGGGAGGGGCAATCAACACAAAGGCACAGAGATGGGGGATAAGCTGGACCATAGCCTTGGAGGAGGGGAGTCTTAAAAAATTGGGCTGGAAGGCAGATTGAGGACAGGTTGTGAAGGACTTTAAGTGATAAGTAGGAGTGAGTTTCAGGAGTTCAACTCTTGAGTTTGTGAACTTGGAAGGTTGGTGATGAGTAGGAGGTAAGGTGAGATAGGATGGGGGGAGCAGGGCTATGGGGGTTGGAAAGAGGGAGAAGGGACAAGCCTTTCTATAATATTTCCAGGTGGTCATTCAGTCTTTTCTGGAAGATATCCAAAAACAAACCTCCTCCCCTCCCACTTTAGAGGCAAAGCATTTCTTTTTGGGATAGCTCCTTTTGATTAAGATTTTTTCCTTAATATTAAATGTAAATTTTCCTCGATGCAACTTCTATCCATTCTTCCTAATAGTGCTTCCTGGGAAAAATAGAACAAGTCTAAATAATGCTTGGGACATTTTAGTCCCTTAAAATGTTTGAGGACAACTAGTATATGTTCTCCTGGCCCAGTTCATTTTATATACACAAAGACAAAGAGCCCTAGATGGTCCTCTAAGGACATTCCAGATTCTCAACGTTATTTCCAAAATACAGTGCCCAGAAATGAATATGATCTTCCAAATATCATCTGCTCTTGGGCAGAGCACAGGTTGTCTCATCTCCTTATTCCTGTAAACTGTGCTTTTCTTAATTTCACATGTCCAGTCAACAAGCATTTTAAGCATTTATTATGTGCCAGGTACTGTATTAGGTGCAAGGGAATGGGAAAAAAAAGGCAATTTTTTTTTCTTGCATCCAGGCTCAATCATATAGTGCATATATCTATTCCATCTAAGTCACTTTATAGCCCAATCTGGAATTAGAATCCAAGTCTTCTCCAATTCTGATATGACTCGTTCTCATTTTAAAGCTTCATATTTGATCTTGTATCATTAACTTTTATTGATGTTACTATCTATTCCAGCACATGGGACAGACCTGAGAGGTTTAAGCTTGGTCAAAGCACAAAATTTTAGACTTCTAAGACAGATCATTTTTGTCACAGGAAATTAGAGTTTTTCCTGAAAGTAAGCTTGGGTGGGTGGGTGGGGGGAATCTAGAAGATGGGGAAAGAGACTTGATCTTATGATAAAACTCCTGAGTAGCATTCACCTGCAAGTAGCATTCACCTGGGGAGGGTTTGTATGACATGGAATTTGTATGAAGTCAAAGAGTTGTTTGGAAAACTTTCACCTCTCTCTGAGAAACTGTCTATAAAAATGTTTTCCAAATTTTCTGCTTTCTTTCTAATCTTGGCTACATTTGTTTTGGTTATACATACCCTTTTTAGTTTAATTTAATTAAAATTATCCATTTTAAACCTCACTTTAGCACACACAAAAAAGATCCAACCTAGTAAAATGAACAGAACCAAGAGAGAATATTATATACAGTGACAGCATTATAAGTACCCAAATTAACAACAAAGGACCTATGAAGGAAGATGCTATCTACATCCAGATTAAAAACTGACAATATAGAATAGTTTTTGCACATATTTGTGTTTAATGATTGCCATCTGACAGGACAGGACGGAAGGATGGAAGGAAAAAAAAGACAAAAAGAAATTTATATGATAATTTTATATATTTAAAAGGAATAGCAAATTATACATAATAGATTTAGTTTCATGTGCAATTATCTTTTTATTCTATTACATTATAGATGTGTTTGTTTGATTTCTTAAATTAAAAATTTAAAAACAAAAACTTTTGCCTTCTGTGTAGTAAACTCTTTCGTTGTGTGTGAAAAGAATACGTCCCAGTCTGAAGGAGAAAGAACTCCTATCTGGCCAGTTGTCATACTGAAGAATTATAACTTAGTGATTGTAGGAATTGTAGGGTTTAGAGCTCTCATTTTACTGAGACCTACAATGTTTTGGAAATGTCTTGACCAAGGTGACATCATTAGAATCAGAGCTGTGATTTGAACCCATATCCTTTCTTTCCAAATTCAGTACTTTTTCCATTGCCAAAGTGATTTTTAACTGGATTACCATAACTGTATTTCATCATGATTGATTTCCTTTGTAATCTTATGGTTGTTTTTTTTTTAATGTACTTAAAAATATTATTCTGAGAAAGGGGTCCATAGACTTCACCAGACTACAAAAGGGATTTCCATGAGACACACAAATTAAGAATTCTTGGTCTAATCCACTTCCTTCTTATTTTAAAGACTAGGAAAGGGTTATGTAGTGGAGCCAGAACTTCAGACAGTCTGATATATAGTGGAAAAAATACTTGAACTGAGGTCAGAGGACCTAGTTGGGAACCATACTGTGCTCCTTGGTGCTTTGGCTTCCTGTGCTTCCACATCCCTGGAAAAAAAGAGGGAGTTGGTTTCTAAATTCCATGGCCCTTGACCCATTGTTGGGAATATATCCTGAGATAAGAAGAAGCAAGAAAGCTGTAAAAGATTTTCACTTTTAATTATTAGATTAGATTAAAATTGCATATGTAATGAAAACAAACAAGCTAACTACAGCAATCTAAATAGTTGGGAAATACTTGTGATTGGTGAATGTAATAGAATGCTGTGATATCACTAAGTCAGATATGTCTGAGGAATATAAAAGGATATGGAAGAACTTTTAGAAAATAATGTGAAATAAAAAAAGCTGAACTGGAAGAAAGAAATAAAGGCCCAGGAAGACACTTGCTCTGTCATCTTGGGCCAGTCACAACTTTATTTGCCTCAGTTTCCTCATCTATAAAATGAAAGGGAAAAAGAAATGACAAAAAAAAAAAATACTCCAATATTTTTGCCAAAAAACTAACAAATGGGGTCATGAAGAGCTGACCTGAACAACAACAAAAAAGAACATATAAGAAGAAAAATTAATGGAAATGAACAGACAAAAAAATTCTAATGGAAACTTGGAAACTCAGGATAATTTAAGCAGTGAAATGATTTTAAATATAAATGGCCACTCCAGAGTCACATCCTAAGAGAGATGGTTGCCAAATTTTTAGCAAAATACTTAATTTTTAAAAGTAACCTAGGAGATCAGGTCTTTTATTTCTTAGTCTTAGCATCCTTTCACATTACAGATGAAAGAGATGAGTTCTTTTTCTGAGACAAAGGTGTATGAGATTAGATTTCAATGCTAAGCAATCCTAATATTAGCTTTACAAAAACAAATCTAATACTTAAAACACAAAACTGCATTTGAAGCCTATAAATGGTATTTGGATTAATTAGCATTAGATGATCTGTGTCCTTGTACTATGCCATTTACACAAATGAAATCAAGGTCAGGAAGCATTAATTAAGCATCTACTCTGTCTAGTTATCCCACCAAGCATTGGGGATACAAAGAAAGGCCAAAATAGTCCCCCAAGTAGCTTACATTCTAATTGATTACACCAATTATATATGCACTCATTTATCTGTGTACACACACACACACACACACACACACACACACACACACACGATTTATACTTGGAAAATAGGAAATAATCAGCAGAGGAAAAGCCACTAACATTGAGGGGAGCTCAGGGATATTGTTGGGAGAACTGATTGAGAGAAGCTATTGCTGCCTACCAGGACAGTGGTATGAGATCTCTGAGGCAATCAGAAGGTTTCTGTTTGAATGTTGCTTCTCTTGCTCTCTGACCAGATCCAAAGAGGGTATGTTGGGAGATTGATGTTAGTTTGGTGATCTGGTCTCTGGTAGAGAGTTCCAGTGTTCAACACTTTTCATTTGGGCTTAGATGGGATATTTGGCAGATTTGAGGATAACTAACCACCTGAAAAATAATCAGGGACCAAAAGGATCCCAAAGGGATAAAGCTTTGGGCTTAACTACATAAAGATGGAACCTAGGACTCAAGTTGGAATCTTTTACTTTGAGTTGAAAAAATGAACCAAAGCTACTGCCCAGTGATAGGACGAGAAGGAGGGGTCATGGTAGAGCTGCATTTCCTGTGGAAAAAAGACTGGGGGCTGGACTGAATTGCAAACACAAAATGAGTCAATGATACATGGTGGCCATCCAAAGAGACTATTTTAGACTGCGCCAAAAGGCGTTAGTGTCCAACAAGGAAGACATTTGTCTGACTGTCCTCTGCCCTGGTTAGCCCAGCTCTGGAGCATTGGGTACCCTTCTGAACATTAAATTTTAGGAAGAATGTTTATTAGCTTGGAGGCTCTTAGCACAATTGAAGGGACTGGAGGTGTTCAGATGTGGGAAGGGAATGTTGGGGAGGAATTTGGAGGGAGATGGCATATGATAGTTGTCCTTAAATATTTGAAATCGTATTTCAAGCCGTGCTCTAGACTATCATTTACTTGTCTTGAATGCTTATTCTATATGGGTTGTACTGGAGAACTTCTGAGCTCACTTCCAGTTTTGAAATTTGGGGATTCTGTGATGGCCCTGCTGCTTCCTTCTTGTAAATTGCTTCCCAGGGTTGTTTCCCTTCTTCCCCCCTGTATAAAGTGGGACTAAAGCAACCTTGCCTCTCCAGGGATGTTGGTCAGGTCCCTATCTAGGCTTGATCACATGCTGCTTTGTGACTGAACAATCAGCACCACAGAATTTTCAAAGCCATGACATATTTTGCTTGGTAGATTTGCTGGTTTTCATGGAAACTAAAAAATAAAACCCAATCCTTTCTTCCCTTCCCCTCCCCAGGATTTTAGCCCTTACCCTTTAGAACACACACATCTATCTAAAGGACAAACAAGACATCAAAAATTGCTGGATTCTAGGAGAGACCTGTTTTATCCTTCAGTCCTTGTCTTAAAACCCCCTGGGTGTCATGTACTTGTCAGAGTTAGATATTGACTTGTTTACAGCCTCTCTCCTGTTTGCCTTAATAATTTTGTCAGATACATCTATGCAAAAAGCCTTTGCTAGACTTTCTGGCAAGAGATGCAAAGTGATTCCTTATTTGCATGAGCATGGGACAAAACTGGGGAGGCTTCCGGATAAGAAACTTTTTCTCATCTGGACCTGGGGCTTCCAGAAGTATCAAAGCAGTGTCTTTCTTGATGTAAGCAGAGCCACTGGAGGTCCTTGGTAAATAGGGAACAGAAATTTCTATGTAAGCTGCATGTAGCAGATTAAACTCATGGTGTTGGAGAGAAAAGTGACCCAGAAGCCCTGCCCTTGCACACTAATAACACTGACATTCAGGAGTATTGGAATAGAGTACAGGGCTCTGTACATTCTCAGTACATTCAGTACATTCTCAGACTTGGCCAATATGTACATTTCTTTTGCTTGTCTACACATATTGATAAAAATGGAAAAAGAGGTGCATCCATAGGTAGTTACAGGCCTGGAAAAAAAAAAACAAGCAGCATTTTTATTAAAATACCCAGAGAGAAGGGGTGGGACATAGAAGGGGGCATCAGTAGAACAATTTGTTACTAACTTGTTATGCTTATATATATGTTTCTTTTTAAAAATACCTTGTATGTAGCAGATGTTCAGTTTTTTCTGCAGTCTGTGTTGTTTGTGTTTTGAGGTGTTTGTGATCATTGAATCCACAATAAAAAGAAAGAACAACAAAGAATTTAGTTTTTATATCACTTTTCAGTTTTATAGAGAGTAATTTCTTTACAACGACCCTCTAAGGTAGGTTATAAAAATAAGTGTGTGCTCCTCACGATACAGATGAGGAAACAGAAGCTTTCTAGAGTTTAGAACTGGGAGGGAGGGAGAGAGAGAGAGATTTTAGGAGCTGGAACAGATGATTTCTTGTCTTTCTTTGCATAGTTGAGGAAATGGAAACTTCCAGAGAGGTATGGGACCTGGCCTGAAATGCACAGCCATGAGGACTGCATCAGAAGTGCTCCAGTCTCCAAGTCCAAAGTATTTCTCTTCACCCAGAGTAAAATAACCTGCATGGGGTAGTGCCATTAATAAGTGGCAGCTACCATATTTCAGACTCAGAGACCAATCAATGTTCTTCCCACTCCTCTACTTAAAGTGTTTATGGCCAGCTTCCTGTGTATACATACAAACAAAGGGTTACAGAGATGAAGAACCATCTGCTAGAATGAAAACTGGGAGAAAGTAAGCTGTTGTAGTCTGAAAAAAATCTAAAGCAGAGAAGATTCAAGCCTATTAAAAAACAATTTAGTCATAACAGCTGTCTTGGGTTCAAGGCCCCCCCTCAGGCAGCTGACTGGCTGTGTGACCCTGAACAAGTCACTTAAAACCAATGTTCTAGACAACTTTCTAAGTCTGTGAGTTGCAGAAAAGGTAAAAGGAGCACCTTGACCAATAAAATCACAAATCACATAGAAATCAGAAAGAGAACGAATGAGAGAACGAGTACCTCTTGATCATGAAAGGGATAGAAAAAGAGGGTAAATTTGGTCACAAAAGTTTCCATGTTGCACTTTGTGCATAATATGCTTTTTGAACTCCTCTTAAGTAGTTTTTTCAGACTGAAGAGACTAATTGGCTTTCATCAGTCAATAGGCACTTATTAAGGACTTACTATGTTCTAGGCATTAGGCTTTATGCTGGAGTTACAGGAGAATTTTAGCCTAAATTTGTGTGACTTAAGCATTTAATAAATGTCTGCTAAATTGTATTATGCATTTATCATGTGTTAGTTTTATATTGTGGCCCCTTCTAGACTTTAAGCTTAAGGAAAACAGGCTCATTAGCTAAATGTTCTCTTACAGTGTTAAGCATACAGGTGCTTAGTAAAATGTGCATTTTTTTAAAGGCCTTTTATTTTCAAAATATATGCATGGATATTTTTTCATCATTGATCCTTGCAAACCTCGTGTTTTACATTTCAGCAAATGTTAATTGTCTATAATGTTTAAGATCCCCACCCCGAATTATAGATACACAGGTGGAAAAACATTTCTGTCTCCAGAAAGCTTACAATATAGTGATGGGGATAGAAGTCTGAGAAGTGGGTACTGGAATAGATAGGGAAAGAGACTAGACCTACAATTAATTTCATCATGGATGAAGAGAGCATCTACCAAGGACAGGTTAGTATCTTTTTTGCAACTGAGTCTCGGAGAGCTGTCTAGAACCCTTCAGAAGAGATGTAACTTGGCCAGGGTCACAGAGCCATAATGTGTTATAGGTGGAATTTGAATTCAGGTCTTAGTAGCTCTGAGACTACCTCTCAAAGGTATAGTAGAAATCAGTAAAAAGAACCTGAGAACATCTGAAGAGGGATGGATCACTTTTACTGGAGAATGAGGAAGAAGATGACATTTTTGAAGAGGTGGCACATGGGGAATAAAAAGCATTTTAATCAGAGATATGAGGAGAGGATCTATTCTTAATAAGTGGCACAATCTGAACACATGCTCAATGGCTGGAGATAACCTGATGAAGTTGGGGGATTCCGTTTTCTGGGTTTTTGAAGGGAGTTCCCACCCTGTTGGAAAGGCAGGCTAAAAACAGGTTATGACCAGTCCTATAAAATGGAATGATTGAATTGAAAAGGGGAAAACCCCTCCATACTTGACAGGGAATTTTGAACGAAAGAAAAGGAAGTCATCATGTATAAACTTAATGGAAATCACCACACCAACAAGTTCACATTGAAAGCTGTGGACGGCAAAACAATTTTTCTTTTAACCTTTATTTATTTTTGGGCAAAAATTATGGTTTGTAAGTGGCATCTTCAGCATGGAATCCAAAGCAAGAAGTGACAGAATCTTGGCTTTTTCTTTGTATTCTGGTCCCATTTTAGAGCTCATTTTATATTTCAGTCTTTGTACTAATCAAATTTAGTTCATTGAAAACTTATTAAAGGATCAGAACACTGAAGTAGAGGAAATAGAAAGTTTAGATCTAAAGTTAAACTGCACACAAATAATATATATAATGACATGTGCACAACTAACGTTACTTAAAAAAAAAAAAGTTACTACTTGGAAAGCCTTAGGAACTCTTATCTATGCAGGGACCAACCACAACTTCTAGAGAATAAGTGATGAAACCTGCTACCTGTTTCCTGATAAAAATATGATGAACCAAAGGTATAGAAGGACTGCTAAATGGTTAGAGTGCCATTTCTGGAGTCATGATTCTTGAGTTCAAATCCAGCCTCAGATATTAGCTGTGTGACCCTGGGCAAGTTCCTTAACCTTCTTTGCCTTAGTTTCCTTATCTGTAAAATGAACTGGAGAAGGAATTGGCACACCACTTCAGTATTTTTGCAAAGAAAACCCCAAAAGAAGTCACAAAAAATCAAACACAACTGAAAATGAGTTTCAAAGAAGTAGGAGATTTTTTTTTTTTTGATGTGGCCAATGTAGGAATTTGTTTTGCTTCGCTGCATATTTATTACAAGGGGTTTGTTTTTCTTTCTTTCTTTATCAGTGGGAGTAGGCAATGTAGGAAGAAGAGAATGTGGATTTTTATTAACTAAACAAAATTAAATTTTAAAAGGAAGACATATCTATAGTTCTTAATCCTTATTTTTGGAAGCATGATATTGTGGTATTTGAAATATCAAAGAACATAACTATGATTCAGAAACTGGGACAGAAAACTATGAAATAGCAATATTATAATGAATTGCTCTGTTTTAAAATAAAAGGAAAAATGCTGTTAATCAATGAAATGATCAATTAAAGAACCAATGATAAAGTGCATTACTCACTGTTTGACAAGAGAAGTAGACATACATTTTTGGACACAATCAATTTGAGAAATTGTTTTACTTGACTGAAGTATATTTGTAACAAGGGTTTTTCTTTTTCTTTTTTTTTTTTTTTTGTGTTTCCAGTGGCAAGGTAAGAGAGAGTAGAAGTAAGGTAGAATGGAAGGAAAGAAAGAATAAATAGGGTTGTTAAGGGTGTGTTTGTATGTGTGTGTATATTTAATTTGTTCTCCTGACTTTAGGGCTGGTGCTCTATCCACTACACCACTACACCAACTACTTGCCCAGCACTTAATATTTTCAATGAAATAACCTGAAAGAAGGTTGGAAGAATATCATGGCACCCAATGATAGAGTGCTTTCAGTGTCATTATCATGCTCAGCAATAGGGAACCATGGAAGAGTTTTGAGCAGAGACTGAAACAACGGTAAGTCTGTACATTAAAAGAAGGATGCTAGCAGGATGTGAAGTATCAGTGGGAGGACTTATGGCTGTTCCATCATCAAATACTGTTTAAGTACTTAACTATATACTGCATTGTACTGGTTGTTTGGGAAAGATACAAGAGAATGAAGAATCCATACTAGTAGTTAATTATTAAGGGTCCCTCTTGTTAATGTTTCACTGAGAATGGAGATCTGGGGAAGGATAGATAATGACAGTCAAGTTGTTTGGATGGAGAATGAGCCAATTCTTTACCCTCAAGACTTGGGGAAGTTTGTGGCTATTTGGGAAAAGTGAGACTTGTCAGTTGCTTGCTTAGACCCAGGAAGAAAAATAGGCTTGATTGAGGCCAAATTTAAATAGCATCAGATTGTCATAACTGACTCAGGGATGGAAGAAGTGAGGTGATTTTCATGTGTGGTCACTTAACTCTGTACTGGGGGCTCTGCAGTACATTGAGGAGGATGTAATTGTAGTTCCCAGAGTGTCCATTAAAGCCCTCAACCTTAGGTATCCCTGCTGTTGATTGTGCTGGGAAAGAACATGACTCAGAGCTTCCCTTTTCAGGGAACCATTTACCAATGGGAATCTTTTTGTTTCAGAGAGCTGAGGCTGTGGTGGGAGGCTGAAGAGAGTTCAAAAGGTTCCTTAGTGTGGGTGAAAGAATACCTTCCTTGTAAGTAGCTATGAAAAAAACCAGTTGCATCTTGGACTCAAAGGGCTGTGTAGCTGTGGTCTCTTTCAGCCAAAGGATCTTCTGTGTGGCCTTCTTTACTCCAAGAACACACACACACACACACACAGAGAACTGATATATATATATATATATATATATATATATATATATATATATTCTATACAATAAGATGAGGTTTTTGTATCATGGTTCCCATGGCTTTCTGGCAAAGTCTGTGAACCTCTTTTGCAGAATCATGTATTGAATGAAGTGTATTAAAGGAAACTATATGTGTTTGTACACAAAATTATGTGTGCCTAAACAAACAAATCTATGCAGAGTGCACTACTCCAGATTAAGGACCTCTGCTTGAAGTAGTTGCATTAGCCTCCATGTTTTAGCATTTTCTCTTTCTGCCCTTGTGGGGCCTCCTTCTCCAGGAACCTCCATTTTGAGGAAGAGATCAAACCAATCATTCTTCATTCCCTGGACTTCACCATTCTTCTCCCTCCTCTCCAATCTGGTACCTTCCCTTTACTACTTCCTCTTTTTTCAGCTCCTTTTTATACATTGTCTTTATCTGCTAAAATTTTTTTTTGGCTAATATTTGTTTCTCCAGCTCTTAACTAAGTGTCGACTTTAAAAAGAATTTGTAGGCTTGGCTTCTTTTGCAAGGGAAAAAGAAGGGTATATTTTAGGAGGAAAATTGCTGGTCCAGGATAGTTTAGGTGTTCAATTTAGGTTACTGGGTCTAAGGCCATTGTGAGACTTTGTTCTAGTCTCGAGTCCTCCACTAATCCAATTTTATCTAATAAAATAATTTTATTCCTCTATACATCATGCCTTTAGTTTATAAAATGAATAAGACTTATCTTGTGGACCAAGAGTTAAATGAGGGTGATCTTGTGGGCCCTCCTAACTCTCACATTCTGAGATTCTGTTAACATGATCCTAGAATTTTGCAGCTAATCACTTGTGTTCATTGTTCAATGTTTGTCACTATCTTAGAGATAATAAATAAGGAACGGTTCCTGCCCTTTAGGAGGTGGTAGTCTGGAATGAGCAGTGTTGATATGGGCTGACAAGTTTAGAGGACAAAGACTCTGCACTTGACTTCTACCTTGCAGGAGTACTTTGTATATATTTTCAATATGCAGACATGTATTTCAATAGGGGGCAACATTTTTCTGTAGCCAGTAACTAGAATTGGGAATTTAGTAGGGAAATGAAACCTATTCTTCCACTTTTCCTAGGACACCTTAATGGCCAAACATTTGATTATTTCTACATATAGGGAACTTCATTCTAATCATTTCAGGTGCCAGAGATCACTTCAGAAACCATTTTCATGCCTCTTTAGAATCATAGACTCCTAAAAGAGAAGAGCACAGAATAGTGATAGAACTGATGGGACTTTAGAACAACAAATGTTAGAACACAGAACAAAGCTTGTTAGACTTGGAGGGGACCTTAGAAGGTAGAATGTAGAATGTTAGTGACAAAGGTGACTTTGAGCTTTGCTCGTACATCTTATCTGATAATCAAGGAAATTGAGGTGCACAGATAATAATGGAGACTCACTGAAGATTACACCGCAGGCTGATTTCAGAGCTGGGACTAAAATTCAGATCACCTGGATCCCCATCCAGAGCTGTTTCTAATGGTATTCTGTTGGTTATTATGGTGGAATAAGCTGTACCTGAGTATAGCTGGATATAGTTGATTTTTTTCTTATTTTATTCCCAGCATCTAACACAGTGCTTTGCATACAGTAATTGTTTAATAAATGTTTCATGATTTGAATGCTTCAACCCCTACTATTTTAATCCCTAATTTAGCTGCACATGAGTTCTCTAGTTTCTTATTCTCTTTGATATCCACAGTTCTAATTTCTCCATATCTTCTTAGGCTTATTCTCCTTAAGTACCCATCTTCCACATTCACAAAATTCACTCATATTCTCTCTAGGTTCTACTCTGAATGTCATTACTCCATACCCTGACTTAGTTCCAACACCACATAAATATTGTTAGTATCATCTCACCCTTCTTGTATCTCAGTAAAGTGAAGGTAAGGTCCAGTCAAATCAACAAATATTTTTGAAGAGCCTACAGTGTGCTAGGAGTGCTAAAGGGTATTAGATTATATTTTCTTTAAAGTACTACCCCAAAGGTTTCAGAAAAACTTGGGAAGATTTATATGAATTGATGCAGAGTGACTTGAGTAGAACCAGGAAACCATCATACCAGTAACAGCAGCACTGTAACAACGATCAGCTGTGAAGACTTACTTAGCTATTCTGATCAATGCTGTCTGCTTCCAGAGAGAGAATTGATGAACTCAGAATGCAGAATGAAGTATATACTTTTTTCACCTTCTTTATTTTTCTTGCCTTTTTTTTTTTTCTTTTGGTAACATTGCTAATACAAAAATATTTTGCATAACTTCATGTGTATGGATGTCAAATTTCTTGTCTTCTCAATGGTGGAAGAAAGGCTAGAGAGAGTAAGAATTTGGAATTCAAAAATTTTTTTAAATGAATGTTAAACTGTAATAGCTCATTTGAAGGAAAAAAAAGTGTATCCTCACTCTAATATTCTTTAGACACTTAGGTTATAATCCAGGCTTTACCTGAATTCATTATTTAACTTGAGGAAAATGAGTGTCCTTGTATAAGTGATATCATCTCTATGGGCCTATTTCCTGTTTTATATCATGAGAGGATGGAGAGGGGAAAAACCCAAATATTGTTTAACTTCTCTTCCAGCCGTATTCTGTGAATACAGCATTCTGTGAATCTATTAAATGAATTTTCTAGAGAAACAGGGAAATGTTCTCTGCCCCTCCCCACCCAGTTATTTCTACAAATTAAAAGGCAAATGTCCTGATAAACTCTAGAGGAATACACTGGGTAGAAACAGGAATTCTACCCATTTCTCTGTTCCTTGATCTGCTCTATCCTCCTCTGCCAAGACATGTGACATGGGACTGATTTACAGGTGTCTCCTTAGTCTGGGGAGTAGGCAGTTTTCTGCCATCTGTGGTGCAGGTAAGGAATCGAGGCAAGGTTCAGCTTGTGGAAGGCAGGTGCCAGCTTGTCAGCCCCTGCTGCATAGCCTTGTTGACCCAGAGGGTGGGACATGTCAGCATCTGTTTTCCTTGTTCAGGCTGCTACCCCACATGAAGTTCATGGCAGTGGCAGCTGTAACCTGTTTTAAGGCAGGCAAGGTCAGGGGAAGCCTGAGTCAGCATTCTCAGGAACACACACACACACACACACACACACACACACACACACACACACACACACACCTGTTTTGCTACCTATCAGGTTCACGCAGTTGCAGAGCTTGGGAGCCAGATAAGACCTTGGGACTCCAAATGTGAAAACTTAGTCAGATAAAGCTAGGATGTACCTTAGAGATCAGCTGATTTCTAAGCCCTTCCCTAGGTGGAGGGGGAAACCCCAACTCAAAGTAGAAGTTAAATAGCATGTCCAAGGTCACAGGTAGTAAATAGAATTAGAACTTGATCCGAGGGCCACTGTCTTCAAGAATAAAGTGCCCTTTGGGGCAACCAAGTAGCTCAAGGAATAGATCATAGGCCCTAGAGGACCTGAATTCAAATTGAATCCCAGAAACTTATTACTGTGTGACTCTGGGCAAGTCACTTAACCTGATTGCTTTCCAGAGAGAGAGAGAGAGAGAGAGAGAGAGAGAGAGAGAGAGAGAGAGAGAGAGAGAGAGAGAGAATAAATTGTTTTTTCTACTACGTGATGCTGTGTCCTTCTCAAACATTAGATCCCAGAACAAGCATAGGATGTTAGTTAGAAAAAATATTTCTCAGTCATTTAGCCCAGAAGTTCTTTATTTATTTATTTATTTTTTTTATATCATGGATTCCTATGGCAGGCTACTGAAGCCTATTTGGGGGGATCCCATGTTAGAATAATGTGTTAAATACATAAAATTGTTGTATTAGAAAACCAATTATACCAAAATATAGTAATTAATTAAAACAACCATAAACTTATAGATCCCAGGTCAAGAATCCCTGATCTAGAGGCAATTAGGTGGCACAGTGGACAGAACACTGACCCTGAGTTAGGAGAACTCAAGTTCAAATCTAGCCTCACATACTTCGCACTTCCTATCTGTGTGATCCTGGGCAAGTCAGCCCCAATTGTCCCTGATCTAATCTCCAGAAAAGCTCCAGAAAGTCCAAGGACTCCCCCACAAGGTCATACAGTTACTTAAGAGTAGAGGTAGGATTTGAATCTAGGTCCTCTGGCTTCAAATCCCCTTTTCTAATCCATCCTGCCTTATTATATCTTCTGGAAGACCTGGTACTGTGACTCATAAATATTAATAAATGTCTGATGATTGTCCATGCTGGGTATTTTACATGTCCATTTCCTGTGAATAGCCCTCATTTTGACCTATCTCTTGGGCAGCTTTCCTTTGTCATTCACCATTATGGATTATGTTTCTCATGGCATTTTAATAGGGATCTCTGGAAGCTACGTCTGTTGAGGCTGGCATTTTGAACATAGGGACCATTCTGCTAATACACCTGGATCTCTGCATAGAGATGGTGATCTTGCCATCATAGGTGATCATTGTTAGGGTGGGAAGATTGAAACATGGAAGCTAAAGCCTCCAAATGCATAAGCTTTAGTGGGGGAAAAAAGCAAAGGAAAAAATTTAAGTGTTTTTTAACTAGGCTTAAAACAAGAATAAAAACTTAATCCCATTGTGTGGGGGCAGATGGTAGAATGTTGAGAAATATGACAGAGAAAGCAGAATTATTTAACTATTGTTTTACTTCTATCTTCATTGGGGAGAATGATTTTCAGATTGGGAAGGGTGGGACAAATTTCAACTGGGGAATTGGAAATCAAGACCACAGACTCAAAGAAGGTCTGAATTATAAAGGACCTTGAAGCTCATCTAGTCTTATTTTCTCATTTCCCAGATAAACAAAGAGGTGTCCAAAAAGTAACATTGTGCTCACTATCTATAAGCTAGTGACTAAAATGAGTATGATAGTATCATACTAATCATAATCCATAGGACTTTTGTGTTTGCAAACCACTTTGTCTACATTTTCATGATGCAGATGCCATATTTCCCATTTTATAGATGAGAAAGCAGAGAATCAGAGTTTAAGTGATTTGTTTGGGATCACACAGTCAATGTCTGAGACAAGATTTTAATACAAATCTTCATGACTCTTAATTGAAGCACTCTCCTGCTATGCCATGCTTTCCTGCCTCTCTGAAGCCATTTTAATTAAAATTCAACAACTTTTCTTAAACTTCTAATCTTCATTATCTTTTAAAAATAACAAATTAATTTCTGAACCTTCTCTCACCCCCAAAGCCATTTCTAAATATTTTCTATTAACTTAAAAAAATAATCTGCTACTAACCCTTTGGAGTCTTGACTACTCTGAGGTGGATGATCCATTAATTATTCCCATTATATAGTTGAAGAAACTGAGGGTAGGGGGCCTTGATTGCAAAGTCACTTGTTGGTTGATTGGTTGCCATCCTTCCTTCTCAAAGAGGACCAAAATGACATTACTGTATCAGAGCCAAGTTACAGTGTCCATCTGTGGCTGATCAGACCAATAAGAGCTTGGAGTGCTTTGTTATAGGTCAGACACAAATAGTCCATATGAACATTTGGGGTAGCTTCTGTAATTTTGCTTTGCTCATAGAGCATAGCCCCTTCCCTGATGAGAGCACACCATGCTGGGTGATCCTGTACCATGTTTCTACATACAGTCAACTCTAAAGTTCTTAAGATATACCTTGAGAGTGTCTTTGTATTGCTTTTTCTTACCACCTTGTGAGCACTAGTGAGTTCTCCATAAAATAAATTTTTTGGCAAGCATATATTTGGCATTCAAACAATGTGGCCAGCTCAACAGAGTTGAGCTTTTTGTAGTAGAGTTGGAATACTTGGCAGTTTCATTTGAGAAAGGACCTCAATGTCTGGTATCTGCCAGGTGATCTTCAGAATATTCCCAAGACAATTGTGTTCAGGGAAGACTAGTCCCTCTTATGCGAAGATTGCTGAGCCCTTTACAGGGCTACTTTTCACTTTTGGTGTCCATCTCTTATCTGTGTCTCACAAAGCTGCCACATACATACTTTGGTAAACCATTTCAGCAGATTGAAGGTAACCAAAAGGTCTCATACTCTATGGGGAACAAGGCAGGTGTCTACCAAAGTCAGTCTGATAGAAAGTGTCTGAGGTAGAATTCAAAACATAAGTCTTCTGGACTTCAAGTTCCACGCCAGTACGTCTTATTACCTTCTAAGTCTCCAGATTCGCTATCCTGTAGTCTGACCCTGTTACTATGACTGAGGGAATACTACCAGATCACCTAATTGCTCTCAATGAGCCATCTCAAGAGATATAATATCTTTGGGGTACTAAAAGTATTTGTAGATGTCCTTACATCCTGAAGAATGAAAGATGTTGCAGAAAACAAAATGGTGGTTGGGATAAAGAGTTAGGGCAGTGAGGTCCTGGGCATCTTGACTTTGATTAAAAATCCTCAGTAAATTTTTAGATAATTTATGAGTTGTGCTGACTAGAAATCAACTTGAAGCTTTTTTAAATTACAGTTTTTTGTTTTCAAGATATATACATGGATAATTTTCAACATTCACCCTTATAATACACCCTGCCATCTAGGGGAGGGGATGGCAAGTCATCCAATATTTGTTAAACATGTGCAAATTCTTCTCTATATATTTCCACAAATATCATTCTATACAAGAAAAATCAGATCAAAAAGGGAAAAAAATGAGAGAAAACAAAATGCAAGCAAACAACAACAAAATGAGTGAAAATAATATGTTGTGGTCCACATTCAACTCTTTTCTGTGGGTACAGATGATGTTCTTCATTACAGGCTATTGGAACTGGCCTGAATCATCTCTCATTGTTGAGAAGAGCCATGTCCATCAGAATTGATCATTGTATAATCTTGCTATTGCCATGTATAATGTTCTCCTGGTTTTGTTCATTTCACTTAGCATCAGTTCACAACATGAAACTTTTGAGAAGCCATGCTTTGCTCATCATATTTCTTTTTTGGGCAATGTTCCTACACTTGTGAATGAGGGAAATGTTACCATTATAGATTGCCAGATGACTTATTAAGGTGCGGATGAACTTTTCATGTTACCACTGACAAAACAATTAAAAGGATTTGGAACCTGAAAAGTGTTGATTAAAAATAGAATTATCAGTAGGCATCTGGTGTTTTGCCACATGGTTCTTGCCTTTTAGACATTTCTGCTAATGACTTGACAAAGGCAACTGTTTTTCAGTTTTACAAGTGATCTACTCTTAGAAGAATAACCCAGTGAAAGAATCAATCCAAAAGATTCCCAACAGATTAGGAAGATGGGGCCAGAAGCATGGACATTGTGAGTCTAATATGACAAAATTGAATAGACAGTGTATTGTGGTGGAAGAAATGTTGACATTGGGAGAATCTGTTCAAAACCCACCTTGTCCCATTTTGGTGTGGCCATGAGATAAGTTATTTAAGTCCCTCTTGGACTCAAGTTTATTTGTATATGAAATAAGGCACCCCGATTGTATGGTCATCAAACATCATTTCTGGCTCTCTGCACCATGATCCTATGAAAAGAAGTTCTCTATTCGATTTCAAATAATCAATTATAGAACTAGAGGATTCAGAAATTCAATTTGACAAACATTTGTTAAGAGTCTCTTTAGGTGCAAGACACAGACACCTTAGTAGGAAAGTGGAAATAAAGGGGCTATTGAAAAAAGACTATTGGCCATTCACCAGTAGATAAATAATCACATGGCAAACAGTTCTCAAAATGACAAACTATTTGTAGGTATATGAAAAAATTATCTGAGACACTAATAATTAGAGAAATACAAATTAAAGCAACACAGGTTGATGGATTTGGCTCTTCCCAACAATGTGGTGATTTAAAGCAGTTTCTATAGACTTGGATTGGAAAATGCTAATCATATCTAGAGAGAGAACTATGGAGACTAAATGTGGATCAAAGAAAGCAGAGTCTTTTCACCTTTTTATTTGTTTCTCGAAGGGTTTTTTTCCCCCTCTTGGTCTGATTTTTCTTGTACAGGATGACAAATATGGAAATATGTTCAAAAGGATTGTATTTAACCTATATCAGATTACTTGCTGTCTTGAGGAGAGGTGGGAGGTGAAAGAAGGAGGAAGGACAATTTAGAATACAGTCTTACAAAAATGTTTGTTGAAGACTATCTTTACATATATTTGGAAAAATAAAATACTATTAAAAATTTAAAAACAAAACCCCTCAGAATCCTCACAGGTTTCATCTCACACTTGGCAAGTTGGCAAATGTGACAAAAGATTTATTGTTGTTTAATCACATCTGATTTCCAACACTAATGTCTGAGGCCAGATTTGAACTTAGGAAGAGGAAGCTTCCTGATCTACATCCAGCACTCTATTGCACCACCTAGCTGCCATGGAAGTAGTGTTGGAAGTGCTATGAAAACATGGGCACACCTACTCATTTTCAGTCACCCTGGAAAACGGTTTGAATCATAGACACAGTGAATGACAAATATCTTTTGACCCAGAGATTCTACTGCTAGTATTCACTAAAATATCTATATCAGCACTTTGTCATAGCAAAGAACTGGAAACAAAGTAATGTCTATTGGTAAATGGCCAAACAAATTGTATGTGGATATAAATGGAGTATTACTTTGTTATAAGGAATAATGAACATGATGAATGTGAATACAGAAATGCATAGGACACATGCATTGATGAACTGATACATGAACTGATACAAAGTGAATTAAGCAGAACCAGGGACTGCATTATACATAATCATGACAACAATGTGAATGAATGAAAAGAACAAAATTACACAACAAAATTGAAATCTAGTGGTAGGAAAACATAATGACTAGGTTTGACTCCAAAGAGAATGAGATTATCTTACTCTGCCTTTTTCTTTGCAAAGATAGAAGAGAACTATAGTTGTAGAATATTGTGCATAATGTTGGATTTTTGCTGAATCTTTTTATTTATGATTTTTGAAAAAAAAATTAAAAAGAGATGGCCCTGTGGAAGGGTGAGGATGGAAATGTAAACATGTAAAAATAAAAATAAAGCATATCAATAAAATTTTGTTTTAAAAGAAAAAAAAAAAAAAGACCAGAGAATTTTAATGGCCTCTAATGTAGAAGCCAAAAAAGTTAATGTGATCTTTCTTAGGCTGCCTGAATGGTGTCCAGATTGGGGGAGTTGATGATGTTTCTGGTTGGGCCATATTTTAGTAAACCTAATAAACATCACTATGTCTTTCTTCACTGATTTAAAGATTTTCAGGTCTCTGGGGCATCTTTGTGAGTTCCCATAGCCAATGAAGGAAACGGGGAAGGTGTAGGAGTTCTGTCTCCATGTGCTTATGAACTGAGCCAAGGACAGCCTGGAAGTTAACTTTTTTTTTTTTTAAGTGCAATTCCTGATGTAAGCTTGTGTTTCTTCTCATCTGCCACTTTCTCCTGATAGTAGAGGGTGGGAAAAAATTGTTCAGCTAATTAAGACATCTGGTTGTTTGACATTTCTCTGTGGCTGTTTAAAAGCTTGGGAGGGGTGGGGTGTGGGAGAGCCAAGGGAAAAAACTATTCCCTGCCCTTGCCTGTCTGAAGGGCTGTCCTTGGGAAGGAAAAGACTTGTCTTGTGAGCTTCATAGAAGAGAACCTGGGACCAGTGAGTAGGATTTGGAAAGGCAGATTTGGGCTTGATATAAAGAATCTTCCTTCCCACAGTTAGGTCTGCTAGAGTGGAAGAGAAAAGGAAAATGGAGATTAAATGACCATTCATTTGTCTGACATGTCATAGAAGTAACTTGTTGTGAATACTTCATCCTTGCAGAGAACCAGTGACAGCATGAAGAACACATGATGTTGTGACTTGGGAGTGAATTGGATTTAAGTGAGGAGGAGCTTCCAAAAGCCATGTGTCTTCTCCTTTCCTTCAGAGCCATCAGAGCCCAGTGGAAGATGAGAATCTAGATAACTAATGATAGCTAGGGTGTAGTGACTGATCTTGGCCCTTTTCTAAAGGGAACAACTACTTTGATTACAGAATTGGCTATTGATGGCCTCTGAGATTAGTCACAGCTCTGGGGTCTGGAAGCCTCATGATCAGTGAATTTGATGGGTTCTCTCTGGATATTAGGTATAAGTAATAGTGTTCCTCTAAGTTTCTATGGATTTCTGGAACCTTTCACCTATCTGGTTCTTCTTGATAATCTTAATTCTCTAATGGTTAGTTAGATTTGGTTTTTAATAACCACTCTTTTCTGTCTTGACTAGAGATTCATAGCTTGCTAGAGCTGAGAGAAACCGTAGAGTCATTTTGTTCACTTCCCTCCCCCCACCTCCCATCCACCTCCACTCCTTTCCCCAATTTATTTTATTTATAAAACCAGTCAGTGGTAGAACCGCTCAGACATGTAAGGTATCTTCTTGTAAGCCATGTGGACCAATCCGGAGCTGGCCAAGAATCCTCTCCACAGTAAGCTTGACAAGTATTTATCCAGCCTTTGCTTAAAGTCGCAGGGATTCCACTATTTCTTGAAGGCAGTTACACTATAGACAGTTATATTTACCAGGATGTCTTTTTCCTTATATGGAATAGAAATGTTTCCTCAGTCTAGTATAACAAAGTTAAAAAAAAACTCTTCTCCAAATAATTGTTTTCAAAATCAAAAAAGTTGTCATCCCTATACCCATCCCCTTTCCTTCAGCTTTCTCTTCTTGAGCCTTTGCAGCCCTACCTCCTTTATTGTCTGTTTGTCACCATTATTGGTTACCTCACTCCTGGTTGTCTTTCTTTGGACTCTCCAGCGTGACAGAATTCTTTCTGGAATGGAGAAGTCCCTGTTTCTTCAGGCCCACAGCAGCAAACTGACCAGTGAGTCTTTCATTGCCACTGCTAATTTACATTTAAGATGAAACCATTCATGACTTATTCTATTAGAATACTGCTGGACTCTCTACCAGGGCCCTGCAGAGGGAAGGAGGGAGCCCTTTTGATGGAGAACAGCTTAGAGTATTTTAATTGGATGAGGTGCAACCTGCCAATTAGCACCAATCAGGGCACCTGAATTACTGCTCATAGAAAGTACTTAATCATTTGACCATATCTATGCCTAAAATTTTTGAATAATGATAATATTGAGCATTTTGGGGGAAACAAAAAATGAACTCTCACTTTGACTTTGGGAGTCCCTCAATCTTCATCGACCTGATAAAGAAGTATCTTAGCTTATGAGGTATGGGGAGAACTAACATTTTTAGAGGGATCTATGTGATTTACATCAAAGTATTTTGTAGCCAGTCATATTTATTTTTCTTCTTGTCAACGGTTTGCTTATATTACATATCACAGATCTGTAGCTGAAAAGGACCTTCACAAGCTATCTCATCCAAATTTTTATATAGCTAAGGAAACTGAAGAACAGAGAAGTTAAGTAATTTGTCCCAAGTGTCAGAGGTAAGAGGTAAGATTTAATGCCACCAACTCTTGAGCCAGTGCCCTTTTCACAGTACTAGATTGCTTCCTAATTAACAGAATATGAGTAATTCAATAATATTAATATATACTAGCCCACATTTACATATTTTTAAACATTTATTAGGAACTATGTGCTAAAATTTGTGTTAAATACTTTTTCACAAATATTTTCTCATTTGATCTGCCACAGCATCCCTGGGAGGTAGGTGCTGCTATTATCCTCTTTTTGCAATTGAGGAAACTGAGGTAGACAAATGATTTGCCCAACATACACAGCTTATGTGTCTTGAGTTCTTATTTGAATTGAGATCTTCTCTATTGTGGGTCAAGTGCTCTGTTCTTTGCATCATTTAGCTGCTTTCTATATACTTCATATATGGTACATGTCATCAGAATATCATAAGTAGAAAAGACCTTAGAGACCATCTGGTCCTGTTTCCCCCTTATTATTGATAAAGAAAGTGAAGTCCACAGAAAAGAAATAAGATACAGTAATCTGAAGTTTGAGCCTTTGATTCTTTTTTAGTTCTCTCTCCCTCTCCCCCACAAATGGTTTTTATTTTATATAGTTTATATGCCCATGTCTTCCTTGATAGAACAGAAGGTCTTTTATATAAGGGACCATTTCATTTTTTGTCTTTGTATTCTCAATGCCCGAAGTAACAATAATAATGACCAATAGTAATAACAACAATAAACACTAAGCGTATGGTTTATTAAGTATCTTACCAATATTATCTCAAATACTATCCTCAAAACTACCCCGGGAGATAGATGCAATTATTAACCCCATTTTTCAGATGAAGAAACTGAGGCTGATTTTGAACCATGGGTTTCCTGACTCCTAGTCCAGCACTCTATATTCAGTGGTCACCTGACTTCTACTGCCATCCCTGGAACATAGTTGGTACTTGATAAATGCTTGTTGATTGATTGACTGATTGAGATAATAGCAAATTTCACCCACCTGAGGCAATTGGGGTTAAGTGACTTGCTAGGAAGTGTTAAGTGTCTGCAGTCAAATTTGAACTCAGGTACTCCTGACTTGGTGCTCTATCAACTGCCCCACCTAGCTGTCCCATGTGCCATATACTTTACAGTTTGTGAAGCACTTTCTTCCCGATGAACCTTTCAGGAAGGCAGTACAAATATAATCATTTCCATTCTCCAGATGAGGAAATTGGTTTTCAGTAAAGTGATTTAATTGCTATTACCACTTTTGTAGCCAAGAGTCAAATCTAGATTTTCTGGCTTCACATCCATCGCTTTTTATTTTTCTTCTTGATTACCACACTGCCTTAATAACTCTTCTTATGAGGTTAGGAAAAATATTCCCCTCCCCCACCTCCACTTTTTTTTTTTTTTAAATGAGAAAACTAAATATAGAGATTGGATTTTTTTTTTTTTTTTTTTTAATGGTCCCATTACCAATTAGCAGTGGTCAGGATATAAACTCAAGTTGTCTGAATTCTAGCTTTATGTTCTTTCTCCTAGACTGTTGACCTTTTCTTGCTTAGATAAGAGACTTGCCACTCATGTCACCAGGATTTGCAGGGATAGAATACAAGCTTAAACCACAGCCCATGCCTTCAGATACTTTCAGTCTAGTTAGAGAGATGAGATATACATGTGAATCATTTAATGATACAAAAACAGTGAATAATCAAGTGCCAGGAAGCCAGTGATAACAAACTGTACAATAAGAGTTCAGAGAGAAAGAGATCAGTGGACTTAATTCCCAAGCCTTTATGGAGGATGAGAAGTTTGAGCTGAACCTTGACCATTGTAGACAGAGTGCAGGGCAGAAAGCCTTGGGGTAGAAGGTGGGAAGAAACCATCCCAACATCTCTCATCAATCAGTCTCTCTCCCCATTCCCAAAATCATTCTACACTGTTGTTATTCAATTATATCTGACTCATGACCCCATTTTGGGGCTTTTTTTGGTTAAGATACAGGAGTTGTTTACCATTTCCCTCTCCAGCTTATTTTTACAGATGAGGAAACTAAGGCAAACAGGGTTAAGTTTCTTACCAAGATCACACAGCTAATAAGTGTCTGAGGACACATTTGAATTGGAGAAGATGCATCTTTCTGGCTTCAGGTACTTGTTAGTTCCTGATTATAAGAAGTGAATATTGAGCCTCTCAGAGCTAAAAGGGACTTGAGATATTGTCCAATCACAGTATGAAGCAAGTAGTCATCTGTCATGTGAATCCCTTCAGTTATAGTGGAGCTAACTAATTCTGTTCCTTCTTCTGGATGGTTTTGAGGTGGTAGTATGTTGCAGTGTGTGGAAACAGAATTGAATTGGGGATGAGAACTTATTTTGCAGTTAATCAGCTATGTGACTATGGGCAAATCACTTAAATTACCTTTTATTCGTCCCAATTCCTTATATGTCAAGTGAGTTAGTTGAATGAGAGAACACTGAAGAGGATTCTACCAAGTTTATATTTCTGGTCCTAGGCAAGGCTCTTCTTCCTTCTATTGAGCCCAGATCTGGCTCTCTGTGATTTCAATGCACTTTTCCTAAAACTAGTTCCTAGTATTTAATGTCCAGACCTTATAAAATGACAGCTCATTTTATTCCACCCAGAATATACCTAATCTCTCCAACACATGATAGCCTTTAAAAGTATTATCTTAATTCTTATCTCGTAAAGAAGTTCAAGCCACATTTCACACATTGGGATTTGGGGGATCACTTTTTTTCATTTCTATGAATATAAGAAGCAGTGACATTTTTAGGAGTGGGAAAATCTTTGGCTTGGGACTTACCCAGAACTTTGTACATTTATTGAGCAAATGTAAATGTACACTGTCATACCTACCACAGGGTCAGAACAGATGTTGTGTCATGTCATCATGATAAAAACTGGGTGGGGAGGGGAATGGTCAGTTGCAGTTGAAACATTTCTGACCACAGCCTTGCACTCAGTTGCCTTAGTGGCTCTAATGGGTAAAAATATTGCTGGAAATGGAGATAAAAACACATTTGTCATTGTAACAGAACCTTCTGTGTAGTGTCGGAGGAAGCAGAGATGATGAATGAGGCAAGTCAGGGTTTTGCCTGTGCAAAATCATAGGTTAGAGCTGGAAGGGAGCTTGGAATATAGAAGGTTAGATCTGGATGAGATCTTAGAACAGACATTGTTGATGTCCTTGTCTGGAGCACTTGTTTTTTTACAAATGAGGAAACATTAGTATGAAGCTGACAATTATGTAACACTTCATAATTTTATGTACGTTATTATAACCCTCTTAGTAAGTGTGCAAGAAGAGAATATTTGTTTTATTTTACATATTGGAAAACTGAGGCTCATAAAGGAAAGTATCTTGCACAAGGTCACTAGTAAAAAGTAAATTCTAGGACTCAAATGCCAGTCTTGTGTTCCTCAGTCCAGTATTCTTTCAACCCTACCAAACTGCTTTCCAGAAATTAGGTCATATGAACACATTGGTTATTAGTCGAAAATGGGTCATGGAAAGTTGGCTTTGAGGCTAGTGTGGGGTCACAGGGGTTTAGGAGAGGGGGCGGATATTCAGCTATGTCTTATGTAGGAAGATTGGTTGTGTCCTATCATGGTGCCTGGGGCTATTGGAACCTACAGGAGTTGTTTCTGGGAGGTAGGGGTTGATAACATCATTCAAGCAGACAGAGCAAATTCCCAGGATGCCAAGCTACTGAATAGAGTCTCCAGGGTGGTCCCCCCCATTTTCCACTTGCAAGACTGTAGATTTTTCTCCCAGCAAAGCCTCATCTGAAATAGCAATTCACTTTGTGACAATGAAATGAACAATGGTCTGGGAATCAAGGGAACTAGATTCTAGGGCTATCATACTCATGCAAATAATTTAATAAGGGCCTAATCACCTTCATCTGATACATGATGGGGCTAAGCTAGATGTCTCTAAGATCTCTTCCAGTTTTAAATGCTATGGTCCTATTTATTCTAGTTCCATTGTCTTAATTTTCAGATGTAGGAACTGAAATTCAGTGGTTATAAGTATCTTTCCTATGGCCACACAAGTGTAATGCAGCTGAGATTTGAACTTATGCTTTCTGACTAAATTCATTGTTCTTTCTATACATTTGGGAAATAGAAAGAAAGGCAAAAACCAGTATGCAAATGAACAAAAATGTTCATACAAGATAGAGGATAAATGGGAGAGAGCATCAGAGGGAAGACACTAAGATTAAGGAGTCCTAGGAAAGGATCTTGCAGAAAATGGGCTGCTAGGTAAGGCTTGAAGGAATCCAGGAGAGGAAATTAGGAGGGAGAGCATACCAGGCACGGCTGGTGGAAAGATCAGATCTGGGAGACAGTACAAACAAGGAGACCCAGTGTCTTCAAATCTCAGAGTATGAGGAGGGAAGGAAAGCATAAGAAAGCTAGAAATGTAGAAGAGGGCTGAGTTTTGAATGCCAAACCTAATTTAAGCCAGAGAGCAGAGGTACTTGCTTCCCAATGCCCGTTGTGCTAGACATTAGCGTGCCTTACTACTGGTGATAGGCAAAAATTGGTTCCTGGCACTGTTCATGTGATTTTACAGAAAGCTAAAACCAGGTTCCTCTGCTGAGAGTTTTGGGAAATCTGCTAGTGGTCTGTATGTATGACCTCAGGCGAGTTAAGTCACTCTGTGTCTCTGTCCCTCAGGTTCTTCATCTAGAAAATGAAGGCATGATTTTGAAGCAAGTTATCTAAACACTCCTGCCTCAGTTTCCTTCTGCAAAATGGCATTGCACTAGTTTGTGAGATCCTCCCAGCTTAGGGTCTAAGGAACATAGGATTTTGAATTGCAAAAGGGCCTTAAGGTCAAAATAGTCCAGTTGCCCCATTTCACAGATTAGGAAATTGAGGTCTATAGAAAAGATCCTTTGTTGCATGAATAAATCTAGGGAAAATTTACCCTCTCCATTTCTTCAAAATAATAATAATAAAAAGATTGAATAGCTTTAACTGATAAGAATCACCTGTAACATTGGCACTCTTTGGCAATCTGAAGAACCTTAGGCACCTCTTCTCAGAATCATGTCATTTTATACATAAAATAAAATGTGTAGAATTGCAGAGAAAATATTGAAATACAATTCTCAAAAAATAAATATTGGGTCCTCCCCAAAATCCAAGTCCATAGACTCCAGATTAAGAACCTCTCTGCTAGAGGAGAAAACAATAAGGATTTAGATGTTGTTGTTGTTTTTTTTTTCTTAATGTTGAGACTTTTATTTTCCTACACTTCAGAGTTTATGCATGTAAAAATTGATAGAATAGAATGCAACTCAATTCTCTTTTTTTAACTTAATTCTTTTAAGTATATAAAAGAAAGACAATTTAATAAATATTTTAAGGTACCTCAAAACAATGTATTTTAGAGATCTATGAGTAAATCAGTTCCAACATTCACCTTTCTGATAGCTATATATTATTATCAGACCACAGGGATATTGGTGGGTTAACATTAGATTGCAATGTTTGGATATATGTTAAGGGTACAATTACTTCTTCTCTAAAATAAAGAGGTTGGCCAGGGAAGTACAAAGCCACAGAGACCCCTGGACTTCTGGGTGGCGTGATGCGAATTGGATGAGGATTGTCCATTTTCATTTCTATTGAGGATCATGAGATTTGCAAGAAGCTTATTCTGTGGGCATCTTTTACAGAGGAGAAACTGAGGCCCAAGGAAAGACATGGATGCATCTAAGATGAGTCTAGTAGAGCTGGGTTAGATTCTCTGTCTCCTGACTGTTGGGTCTTCTGCTTCTGCCACATTGTCATTGCCAAAAAATTCTGCAGCTCAGATGTTGACAGAGACAATAAGGAGAGGCAGAAGCAAACAGAATGTGTAACCGACTGAGCAGTGGTCCGCTGTCAAGAGCCAAGCCTGTGGAAAAAATAAATACACAGATATTCCTGCTGTGTGCAGTGTGTATTGATCTTTATATATATATATATAAATTCGGAGGCTGAGCGAGAAGGTCATGGGATTGAAGAGAAAGACGTCACACCCTAGACAGGCTTCACAGAGGTGGCATTTTCAGTCTGGCATGCTAAATTAGGCTCGCTCCATCTTTCCTGTTCACCAAAGTGAATATTGAGCATGTGGGAATGGAGTGGGCCCCATCACTGTAATTCAGCAGCCTAAATCCTTACTCTACATGGAGATAAATAAAAAAACTGGTTTTGCTTATTTGATATAAGGCTCACCTTTTCAGTGGGGAGCATTGAAGAGAACTTTGTAGATTGTAAATTCCATGAGTACAGGGAACTATGATTGTCTTTGTGGCTCTCCCAGCTCTTAATGCAGTTAACCCATAAGAAATGGTGATTTTGTTAAGAATTATAAAAATCTCTCCACCTCATCTCAGAACATCACACAGTGTCTGGAACATAGTAAATGCTTAATAAATACTTGGTGATTGATCAAAGCCAAGGATTCTTAACCTTTTTTTGCATTATGAACCTTATGTCAATCTGAGAAATACTTTTAATGAGTTATATAATTGTAATCTTATCATATTTACCAAAAAACAATAGTCCCATGGACTCCAAATTAAAAATTCCTGGTCTAATCCAGCCTTTTCTGCCATATACCCTGGCAGAAATATCCCTAAAATATAATCATTCAGCCTTTACTCAGAGGCCTCTGATAAATGGAAAGTTCAGTATCTTTTCCTTTTAAAACAAGGCTGACCTTATACAGAATTGTGTAACCGACTGAGCAGTGGTCCACTGTCAAGAGCCAAGCCTGTGGAAAAAATAAATATACAGATATTCATGCTAGGTGCTTACTGTATGTCAGGTACTGTGCTAAGCACTGGAGATACAAAAAGAAGCAGAGGACAGTCCCTTTTCTCAAGGAGCTCACATTCTAATGGAGAATATATTCCAGTAAGTATATACAAACAAGCTACACATAGCAGATAAAAACAGAGAGAAGGCACTACAATTCAGAGGGCTTAAGGAATGTTTTCTGTAAAAGATGGGATTTTAATTGGGACTTAAAGGAAGGCAGGGTGGAGGAGAGAGAGCTTTCTAGGCCTGAGAGACGGCTAACGAGCGTCCCCTAAGTAAGGGATGGAATGTTTTGTTCATGGAACAGTCAGGTGTCAGTGAGTACTTGTTGGGGAGTAAGGTGTAAGAAGCCTGGAAAAGGCAGAGAGGGGAACACCAGCAAACTTTGTACTTGATTATGGGGGCAATAGGGAGCTAGTGATGTTTATTGGGCAAAGGAGTGGTATAACATGATATGAAAATGTTATTTAGAAAATCATAATATGATTTGGAAAATCACACTAGTGGCTGAATGAAGAATGAGAGTAGGGAAGGACTTGAGCTAGGCAGACCCATCAGCAGGTTATTGCTATAACCCCGGGTGAGGGTCTGCACTAGTAATGGCAGTGAAGATGAGAGAAGTATTGGAGAGATAGCAAAAGTAAAATCAATAGCTTTGGAGGTGGCTGGATGATAGTGAAGAGATGAGGGTGGCACTAAGGTATAAATGGAAAAGGGGGAAGGTTTGAGGGAAAGAGGTTGAGTTGAAGTTGTCTGAAAGGCAGTTGGAGATGTAAGATCAGAGGTTAGCAGAGAGTTTGGGGCGGAAAGATAGATTTGGGCATTATCAGAAGTCTGCTGAGTTAGCAGGATCTCACACTGGAATCCCCTCAGAGGACTCAGGTCTCCTTCATTCTCCTGTGGGCTTTCTCTTTACCCACTTCTTCATCCTTATTTTCTTTTAAAGCCCACATTTGACAAATGAACTACTCTTAGGCTCTCTTCACATGTTTTCCCTAGGAAAGAGATTGGGGGGGGAACCCTTTTGGTACCCCCTGTTGAACTTCAAGGGACAACTGAATGAATTCCTTTGACATCCTGGAGTTTAGTGGTACCATGGTAGGGGGTGGCTGCCTTTGTGATACACAAAGATTCTGTTGTTGCAGCTGTGGCTACAGATCAGATCTGGTTCCTTACAGGGCTCTTTCTCTGCCAAAAGCCTCCTGCTTCTTGAATCCCCTAACTTCCAGGGCTGAGGAAGATCTAGGAGAGGGAGTAAAGAACCCCAGTATTTGGGTTCACTGTTTAAGTTCAGTCTCATCTCTCACTTTGGGCAAGCTATTTCAATAGGCAATAAACATTAAGCACCTACTATGTGCCAGGCATTGCCCTGCCCTTAAGGAGTTTAAACATGGCAAAGGAAGCTGAGTAGAGAGAGAAGGAAAGGGAGCTGCCCAGAAGATACAAGGACTAGGAGTGGGTGTAGAGGTTTGATATTTTTTGGGAATTGCCCAGAAGATATAAGGACCATGAATAGGTGTAGAGGTCTGATATTTCAGGAGCCAAAACTAAAGAGAGCAGCTGATGGGAAATGAAGAGTTTGTGGAAAATTTTGAGCCCTCTGTAAGAAGAGAGCTGTCCAGCCAGTGCAGAGAGGCAACCTGTGCTGCTGAGGGCGGATTTGGGGATCAAAGCTGAATCAGTCTCCTTAATGATAAGAATTCAGCTGATTTTGGTAGAGTCCAAACCAAGTCAAGTAGCCAAAGGCCTCTCTGAGCCACTGTAATTAGGGTTTTATAAATATCTCACAACTATCCTGGGAAGTAGATGCTATTCTCATTTTACAGATGAAGCAGATGGAGGGTAAATGACTTACTCAAAGTCTAGTAAAAATCTGAGGTCAGATTTGATAGGTCTTCATGACTATTGGCCCAATATCACATTTACTGGGTCACTTTCCTTTCTAGAAGACTTTAAATGCTCTCAAGATAGGAGTTGTGTTATTTATTCACCATGTTATTTATATCATAATATATTATTATAATCTCAGTGCTGGTGTAAAGAGAACAAAAAATGTTTTATATGGGCTAGAAATCCTATCATTCCTACTTTGCACCCCTTCCTTGTTCTACATTTTTAGAGGCCAAGGGCTTTTTAAAAGATGTGACAGTTGAGTTCTTTCTTAGGTAAGAGGGCTGGGGCTCATCAATATTTGATCCACCAGGAAGCTGGAGAAATTTCCATTTTTGTCCTTGGTAGGGAAGAAAAAGGGCAGTTAGGAAGGTACTAGAGAGCCCATTCCTGAGATTACTGCAGGAGACAGAAAAATAAATTCACTTAGTGCCTTGGCTGGAGCAGGACTTGTTTAAGACCCCTAGGCAAAAGAATAGGACTAGGAAAACATGTAAAGCCCTGCAAGGCAAATGATGTACAGGTTCATAGACTTAGAATAGTAGGCATAGGAAGAAGACCTTAGAAATTATTCAGCTGAATGTCCTGAGATGTAGAGGAAGTAGCTAGGTGGTGCGGTGGATAGAATGGCCAAACTTGGATTCTAAAAGATTCATCATGAGTTCAAATCTGGTCTCAGACACTTACTAAAAGGTTTGGCCCTGAGCAAGTCACTTAAATTTTTTCGGTTTTCTCTTCTGTAAAATGAGTTGGAGAAGAAAATGAAAAATTATTCCAGTATCTTTGCCAAGAAAACCTCAAATTGGGACAATTAGACATAACTGAAAGACAACTGGGATTTAATGGGGGAAATGATTTGCTCAAGATCACACAATGACTGAACTAGTAGTCAAATGCATTGCAACTTACTGTTGACAAAGTTCATCTTAGCTCTGACGATGCCTAGAGGTGGAGGAGGCAAGGATGACTGTTGAAAGCTATCTTTGCATGTATTTTGAAAATAAAAAGCTCTTATTTAAAAAAAAAAAAAGAAGAAAGAAAGAAAGAAAAAAAAACTGAAAGATTCTGTGGTAAAGCAGTACTCTTCTAGGAAGATTAAAAAAAAAAAAAAAACACCTACAACTTAGATGTCAAAAATGAGAGAATGATGGAGATCTCAGGAAGAGATGTAAACAATAAAGGGGGAGGGGAAAGCATCCAAGTTGACTTCCAGCATATTGTGAAGTGAGCTTGAGCAATCAATGGCTCATCAAAGATGTCTTTCTCACTTGAACATGAATCAAGGATGTTCTTTTATATCCTAGGTATTGTGGGGCAGTGATGGGTGGGGAGGCAATTATCTCTACTTCCAGATAAAAGTTTTGAGATTTGAGCATTTTAATTATTTGAGAGCTTTAAGGGTGATAAAGATAATATATGGAGAGTGTCTTGATGGTTTTACCCCATGGTTGACTTTGAACCTGTTTTTATAGAGACCGGGGTCTTTGTTTTTATGGTCTTGATCAAATTTTAAGAAATTTTTTGCTTCATCCCATAGTTAGAAGGTCAGTCAATCCCCTATTTATTAAATGCCTACTCTGTGCCAGGCCAGTGCTGAGTACAGTTAGCAAGGGAAAAAAATTTTTTTTAGTGGTTTTTACCCTCAAGGAGTTACATTTTAATAGGCATGAACTAATACATACAAAATACATAAGGAGTAGATGAAAGGTCATCTCAAAGGAAAGGCACTAGAGGTAGAGGTAAGAGTGGGTCTTGAACTAATCTTAAAGGAAGACTAAGATTCACAGGAAAAATATACAAAGTTTATTCTTGGCCTGAATTTCTAATTTAACTCATAACTCTCTTTAGAAAGCCTCAAAGAGGCTAACATTAATTCAGGCAGGGCCTTTTTTGTTGTTTCTGTTCAGCCCTTCACATTCAGGGTTTTTTAATCTCTATGAAGTAGACCTATAGAAAAATACCCAGGGCTAAAACTGGCTCTCAAAACCTTCCTTAGCAACCAGTAAGTATAGTAAAAACAAATTTAACCCATTGGTCATGTTGGAAAATCTATGTTTTATTTTGTACCATGTTAAAAAAAAAAAAAAAAGTATGCCTTATTCTGTGGGTATTCCTTGACCCGTGGTCAGATGCCAAAAATCAGGAGTCATATTTTATGTATAGTCTTTTGCATTGCATGGCACCCAGAAGCTAGGAGAAGAAGAGGGAGAGAATCCCAGACAGAAGGGATAGTCAGTGATATCTACTTTTAAAAGGGTGAATTATATCATAATGAGTCTTATAAGGGAAGGCCTTAAATCCAAATCACAAAATGCCAGTCAATGTCTGTTGTCTTAGAGGCAAGAAGACCTGGGTCCAAACTCCATCTTGAGTCACTTGGAAGCAATTCTGGGCCGTTCATTTAACTTTTATCTGCCTCAGAGAACTTCCTGGAAGATAATAGGGAGGTAATAGACCGGTGGCCATATGCACTGTTGGAGGGGGATCCCACATAACACACATCTTTTGGTTATTTGCATTTACTTCTCGTTTCTTTAAAGTCTCCCCAGGAAGCAGTGCTTCTTACTTAGCAAGCTGACTGCAGACTGGCTCCCAAGATTGTTTTCTTGTATAGAATGAGCTTGCTAGGTCGGTCGGTTGGTTGGCTGATGGTTTTGTTCAAGACTGATATTGTCCTGAGGAAACGGCTTTGAGAACGTTGGAGTGGCTATTATCACTACTCATTTGAGCACTTCATTTTAGACTGCCTTGTAGTGTTACTGAATAAGTTGTATATGTAAATCTCCTCTCCTGATGAAAATGTTGCTCCTGGAGCACTAGGATTATTCCTTAATTCTTTATCTTTCTGGACATGGCTCTCTTCAACCATGAGATGATTCAAACCAGTTCCAATGATGTTTGATGAAGAGAGCCACCTGCACCCAGAGGGAGGGCTGTGGGAACTGAGTGTGGATCACAACATAGCAATCTCACTCCGTTGTTGTTTGCTTGCATTGTGTTTTCTTTCTCAGTTTTTCTTATTCTTCCTTCTTGATCTGATTTTTCTTGTACAGCAAGATTACTGTATAAATATGTGTACATATGTTGGATTTAACATGTATATATTTTTAAATGTATAGTTTTTAATATATCATCAGCTCTTTTTTCCCTTTTTTCCTTTTTTTTAATTAATTTTATAATTATAACATTTTTTTTTGACAGTACATATGCATAGGTAATTTTTTACAACATTATCCCTTGTACTCCCTTCTGTTCCGAATTTTCCCCTCCTTCCCTCCACCCCTTCCCCTAGATGGCAGGCATTCCCATACATGTTAAATATGTTATAGTATATCCTAGGTACAGTATATATGTGCAGAACCGAATTTTTTTTGTTGCAGAGGAAGAATTGGATTTAGAAAGTAATAACCTGGGAAGAAAAACAAAAATGCAAAAAGTTTATACTAATTTCCTAGTGTTCCTTCTCTGGGTGTAGCTAATTCTGTCCATCATTGATCAATTGGATCTGAATTAGATCTTCTGTTTGTTGAAGATATTCACTTCCATCAGCATACATCTTCATACGGTATTGTTTCCAATTTTTTTTTTTTTTTTTTTTTTTTTTTGAGGCTGGGGTTAAGTGACTTGCCCAGGGTCACACAGCTAGAAAGTGTTAAGTGTCTGAGACCAGATTTGAACTTAAGTCTCCTGAATTCAGGGCTGGTGCTCCATCCACTGCGCCACCTAGCTGCCCCCTTCATACAGGATTGTTGTTAAAGTGTATAATGATCTCCTGGTTCTGCTCATTTCACTCAGCATCAGTTCATGTAAATCTCCCCAGACCTCTCTGAAATCATCCTGCTGATCATTTCTTACAGAACAATAATATTCCATAACACTCATATGCCATAATAGGATAGTTTACCTTTCAGACTTGTGGAGGAGGAAGGAATTTGTGACCAAAGGAGAACTAGAGACCATTATTGATCACAAAATAGAAGATTTTGATTACATCAAACTAAAAAGTTTCTGTACAAACAAAACTAATGCAAACAAGATTAGAAGGGAAGTAACAAATTGGGAAAACATTTTTACAGTTAAAGGTTCTGATAAAGGTCTCATCTCCATATATATACAGAGAATTGACTCTAATTTATAAGAAATCAAGCCATTCTCCAATTGATAAATGGTCAAAGGATATAAACAGACAATTTTCAGATGATGAAATTGAAACTATTTCCACTCATATGAAAGAGTGTTCCAAATCACTACTGATCAGAGAAATGCAAATTAAGACAACTCTGAGATATCACTACACACCTGTCAGATTGGCTAAGATGATAGGAACAAATAATGATGAATGTTGGAGGGGATGTGGGAAAACTGGGACACTGATGCATTGTTGGTGGAGTTGTGAAAGAATCCAGCCATTCTGGAGAGCAATTTGGAATTATGCCCCAAAAGTTATCAAACTGTGCATACCCTTTAATCCAGCAGTGCTACTACTGGGCTTATATCCCAAAGAAATACTAAAGAGGGGAAAGGGACCTGTATGTGCCAAAATGTTTGTGGCAGCTCTTTTTGTAGTGGCTAGAAACTGGAAAATGAATGGATGCCCATCAATTGGAGAATGGTTGGGTAAGTTATGGTATATGAATGTTATATATTTAACATATATTTTAACATATTTAACATGTATTGGATTACCTGCCATCTAAGGGAAGGGGTGGATAATTTGGAACAGAAGGCTTTGGAAGGGTCAGTGTTGAAAAATTATTCATGCATATGTTTTGTAAATAAAAAGCTTTAATAAAAGAAAAAAATATTTATCTTCCACATCCACCCACCAATTCTATTCCAAAGTCAATTAGCATGAGGGAAATCCCTAATCCAGAGGGTTTTAACTTGGGATCCACACATTCATTTAAAGGGAAAAAAAAAATTTAATAACTACATATCAATATATTTGTTTTCCTTTATGATCCCTATTTTATCCTATGCATTTAAAAACATTATTCTGAGAATTTAAACTTTGCACTCCTATTTACCTGTGAGCCACCTTGAAAACTTTTTTTGCCTTTCTTTATGACCATAGCACCTAGTATATCTGGCACATAGTAGATGCTTCATGGGACACTCTGTTTCTACTCTGATAGTTTCCATTGGCTATCCTCCATGCCTAGAATGAAATTATCTATGCTTCTTAGCTTTAAGCCTCAGCTAACATTGGGTGTTCTGCAGGAAGCCGTATCTAGTCTTCCTTAATCATAAGGCCTTTCTTCTAATATTAGCCCTATTGTTCCCATTTATCTCATCGATATTTTGTTCATGCAGAGTTGTCTGCATATTGGTACTCCTGTAAGAATGCAAGTTACTGAGAGCAAGGGCCTTTGTGGCTATAGCATTTAATACACTGTCAGGCATGTGGTAGGTATTTAATAAATATTCCATGACCAACTGACACACCAAGAAAGGGGTCCATAGACTTCAATGAAGTGCCCCAGGGAAATGTGACCCAAAGAACATTAAGAAGCCTTGATCTGGTTCAGTCTTCTCATTCTACAGAGAAAATTGGATCCCAAAGGGGCAGGGACCCATATCACTGTAAGTTAAACGAAGAGGCTCAGCACTTGTTTAAAATGAAGGTATACCAGTTTACTGTTGCTAAGCCCTTTGCAAGACTGGAAACACTGGGGTTAAAAATACAGAGTTCCTGCCTTCAGGATGGTGGAAACAAGGCACATTCTAATGTTACCACTATGATGAGTGGGACCTTGGAAGGCTAGAGTAGTTACACACCCATTTGGGGAAAATGACAATCTTTTTTCCTTTCCTTTAAATGTTTTTTTTTTTTTTCCCTTAAAACAAAAAATACAGCCATTTCCCTTGCTATAGAACTCTTCTTCATAACAAAAACAGTTTAATGAAACCCATAAAACAATCATACTTGATGTCTGATAGCTCAGGCCACCTTCTACATCTGACAACATGGACCGTGGTCTGCCTCTTCTTATTGATGGGTACTAGCAAGAGTCAACTCAGAACTGCATAACCTAGCTAAGGAATGTTGCTCCTTATTTGTCCAATGCAAAGACTCCATCCTGTTTGATTGACAATACTTTGCTAAAAGACATCCTGTCTCCTTACTTGGAGGAAAAGATTTACTTCTTCCTTATCTTTCTTTTATAATTTAAGCCTTGTAGGCTGTTAGCCTGCTAGCCACGACCCAAATTTTCAGTATGTAAAACTCTTCCCAAACTATTTGCTAGACTCCCTTTAGAGAGTAGTCTAGCAACTATGGCATAAATAAACTCTTTTGTGGCTTTAAGAGAATCTCTTTCATTTTTTTCAAACTATGAACACATTAATGTGAAAAGGAAAATTGCTTTTCTCCCGCCATAGTATTTTATGGCCAAATCTTTTGGGGAGAGAGTTATAAGTCTAGTATAGTAGGGTTGCTGTGTATGATCCAAAAACATTCATAACAGGGGACTGGGTTCGAGCCCCACCTGTTACTACTAGTTCTGTCTGTGCTTGAAGTTCTGGGTTCATAAAATGAAGTTGAAATAAATTATGCTTAAGATTTCTTCTAGACCTGTTCTTTCCTTAGATTTCTTGCTTCTCCTGACATAACTGTGGTTAGGTGTAGAATTCAAAGCCACAGGAATAATTCCAGGACCTTTCACAATACAATTATTTCATGCAAAGTTGCTGAACGACAACAGTAAGAAAAATTGGACTAAATGATCTGCTTGAGAAGATGTCACCATCACAAGAGGTGCCTAGTCCAAGTGGAATCTAGATACTTGTAGATAGTCTAGTTAACACAGTAGATGAAGGGTTAGGTCTGGAATTAGGAAGACTCACCTTCCAGAATCCAGACCCTGGGCAGGGTACTTCGCTATTTGCCTCAATTTCCGCATCTGTAAAATGAGCTGAAGAAGGAAGTGGCAAGCCACGTCAGGATCTTAGCCAAGAAAACGCCGGATGGGGTCACAGAGTCCGACACAAATGAACAACTAGCAAAAGATGACCACTTGCTGGAGATGTGTTCATTGAACAGATGATCCCTGAAATGGATTCTGAATTTGGTCTTCTGTATCTTGGTTTATAGAAAAGAAATAGAAGTTGAATTTCATATGATTTTGGAATGGTGCCATTTTCAAATATTAGTAGGTGACCTAAGTTCAAAAGTCATAGGGGAAAAAAGAATCTGAAAACTGGAAGGAAGCTAAGTCCACTATTTTTATTTTACAAATAAAGAAATTGTGTTCGATGGAGAGGACTTAAATTGCTCCAGACCAATCTTGTATCCATAGCTCTGTTTTTGGTGTTCTGCTCTTACTTAAATTTTCCTTTGGCCTAGGACTTTAGTCTGCTTATCACCTTCTGTCTAAATGGTTTCCAGGTTGCCCATCTCAGAGGTAGGGCAAAGGCAAGTATGGGTTTTACAAGAGATTTTCCAAACTTAGGATACTGTTAGCTGCTGGCTAGAGATAACCAAAGTGCAGAGGGAAAGCTTTGGAGATGGCCTTGGGGGAATTATGTAGCAGATGGGAACTTTACATATTAATGAACAGTGTTAATCTGTGGAGGTTCCCTCCTCCCTCTACCCTCTGTGAGACAGCTGGCTTCGGGAACATTATTGTTTATGATATTGCTAGTTGAGCAGCCTTGTCTTTGTGGTCAGTGCCAAATATGTGTGCCCAGTGGGGTTCTGTGTTTAACTGAGATGGTAGACAGGATAGATTTAAGAATCCAGGAGTAGAGAGTTAGCTCTTCATTAGCCAGGGATTGTCAGAAGAAGTTTACTGAGAACCTGTCACATCTAATCCTTAGCATTTTACTGGGGGCTCTGAGGGACGGCTGGGTGATGGAGTGAGTGGATAGAGTACTGAGCCTGGAGTGAGGAAAACCCGAGTTCAAATTCTGCCTCAGAAACTCACTAGCTGTGCAATAGTGGGCAAGTCACTTAACCTTGTTTTGCCTCAGTTTCCTCATCTGTAAAATGAGCTGGAGAAGGAAATGGCAAAACACTCCAATATCTCTGCCAAGAAAACTCCAAGTTGGATTGTGAAGAGTCAGATGTGAATGAACAATAAAAACATAACTGAGAAATGACTGAACAGGAACTAAGAGGTTCAAAAGTATAGAGTATGTTCCTTGTCTGCCTTCTAGGAGCTTATGGCCTTGTTAGAGAGAATGGGTGAATATTGTGGAATGAATGAGGGAAGATCTGTGAAGAAATGTCAATCAACCAGCATTTACGAAGCACCTACTATGTGCCAGGCATTGTGCTGAGCACTGGATTTAAGAATGATAGTGGTTTGACACTTAAATGATTCTGTGATTTAATGGAGATGTGTACTTCCCTTAGAGTGGCAGGTCACACTTAGTCTCAAGTTCAGCAACAAGCTTTATTGTGTACCACAACTACTTTGCTGGGTGATGGGAAGACAGAATAAATAGGCAGCAAGTGGGGCAATGGATACAGTGCTGGATCTGAAGTCAGGAAGAACCGAGTTCAAATCCTACCTGAGACTCTCACTGACTAACTATATGACGCCAGGTAAATCATTTAATGTGTATGCCTTAGTTTCTCCAGGCATAAAACGGGGTTAATAGGAGAAAAACAAAACATTTTGAGTAGAGATAATATAAGTTCCTATTGAAATAAGAAAGTATCCCCTTCCCCATACGTTCCTCTCACCACTTGGAAGGGAATGGTGGGGGAATGTGTGTAGACTTTACAGGATAGCCCGTGACTTGTTAATCTCACTTCGTAGATGAGGGAACTGAGGCTCAGATTTATGGCTGGGATTCCCAAGTGCATTCTAGCTGCCTAGCAGTTTTGTTGCTGTTCACATGAGATAACCTGTATAGTTGTAGTGTCTGACTCTTCATGACTCCATTTTGCAGTTTTCCTGGCAAAGATACTGGAGTATGTTGCTATTTTTTTCTCCAGCTCATTTTTACAGGTGAGGAAACTGAGGCAAGCAATTAAGTGTCTTGTCCAGGGGTTAGTAGTGTCTGAGGTCTTCTTAACTCCACTGCACCAACTCGCTCCCCTGGCATGCAGTAAGGGCTTAATAAGTGCTCATTGGCCAACAGGTGCTGATGTGCTGGGAAGGCAGACTCACTGTCTAAGCCAGATAAAGTAAAATTCGTTTTGTTCTGGATTTTGGCCTTAGGTCTATCCCTGGCCTAGTTCACACAGTCATTTGAGGACTTAGATTTACCCTTTAGTCCTGTAAGGGGGTAGGGTGTGGACTGATATTTAATTGACTGACCTCACCCAAATTCCAGCTCCACCTTTGGGCATTTTCCTTCTCCACCTCTCACCTTTTCTTTTTTGTTCTGGGCTCATAACATTCCATACCTGAAAAAAAAATGCTGGACTTGATTATTTAGTTAAAGGGATCCCTATCTGTCCTTTATCTGCCTCGTGGGGATCATGGGTGGGAGCCGTTTAATTGTTGTTTACAAAAATTCTGGGAGGTTGCCAGGGCTCTGCATACCGGGAGTGCCTATGGTGAAGCAGGTGGAAGAAGGTAATTAGCCAAACATCCCAGGGGGATTTGGAGTAAATGCTTAAAAAATGCCTCCCCCTAATCTGCTATTTACTGTGCTGGAATTATATGTCTTTGGCCCTGAAGGGATTTAGGCAGTCATCCAGTCAGCCTACATTTATTAAACACTTTCTTTTTTGCCTGCCACAGTGCTAAGCCGGAGAAATAATAAGAAAAGCAAAAACTTGAAGTCTGTCCTCAGAGAGCTTACATTCTGCTGGGGAGATCCTAACAACTGCCCTTAGTAGTTTTCAGTTATGTCTGACTCATTGTGATCCCATTTGAGGTCTTCTTGGTACAAAGACACTGGTTTGCCATTTTCTTCCCCTAGTTTAATTTTAGAGATGAGGAAATTGAGGTGAACAAGGCACTCTACCACTGGCCACCTGTGTGGTACGGAAATGATGAGGGGTCACCACTTAATAAAAAAAGCTGGAGAGAGCTCTAGAGAAAAGCAAAGTTTATTGTACATTCTCGTGAGAAGGGCAGGAAGAGAGGAAGCGCCTCCTGTGGGCAGGACAGCACCTTTAATCCCTAATGCAAAACGCCCCCTCCCACCACTGACCCTCATCCTCATTGGCTGAGAGTCTTACATTCTAAACGCGAGATCTACCCACGAAATTGAACTTGACCAATAAGTACATAGTTGCCCATATTTGGATGAAATAGGGAGATATCATAGGAGGGGAAGGCAATGCCCTTCAGAGTCCTTCAGGCCTACTCGAACTCTGAAGTAGATGAAGCCTTACTCGATTTTCACAACTGTCTTGAAAGATCTCACCTCATCTCATTCACACCTAATTGCCCTGAATGGAAGATGTTCAATCCAAATCAGTTTCTTCCCTAAAACTTTCTCATATCTTGGAAGTCTGTAAGATAAGTGCAGACCTATTCAGTGTGGCTCCAGAAATCAGAACTAGCTCTCCTAAGTAGAAGTCCGAGAGGGGAAGAGTTTGCCTCTAGGGGAGCAAGAACTTTTAAACATTTAGCCTGGGATAGTCTAGGCTGCTTTTCTAAGTAGTAAAGAATTTAAAGCTGGGGATCCAAGGGAAATGTATAGTTAGAAGAGGCTTTAGGGATGTTTTAGGCCACCCTCTGAACAAATCACAGAATTTCAGATCTGGAATGAAATCCCAGAAGCCAACTGAAATCTGTATCTCGGTTGATCCATAAGCATTTAGTAAGATCTTATTGTTTGCCTGGTACGGTGGCCCAAGAGTGCCCCTGCCCTCTAGGGACCTTGCCATCTGATAGAGAAGAGAATGCGCAAACAAGAGGATCCATAGGCAATGCCTTCTGCAGCACCATGAGGGTATAATCCTCCAGCCTTCCCAGGAGACTTTACTCAGTGGAACCCACTACTTCTACTGGCCAGCACATTCCATTTTTGAATTGCTGTGTTTATTGGGAAACACATTCTTATGCAAAGCCAAAACATCCCTCCCTGCTACTCCCACTCATTGATTTTAGTTTTGACCTCTGGATTCAACCAGAAGAAATCGAATCTGTCCTTCCTAGGATAACCCTCATATAAGCATTCTCATGATTAGGTCTTCACCAGCTGCTTGGAGGTCTCCAGTAATCCAGGGATTGTTAACCTGCGGAGTAGGAGCTTGCTTTATTTTAATAGTTTGATAACTTTCAGTAGAATTGGTTTGTAATTCTATGCATTTTGTGAATTTAAACACCATATTCTTCAGCAGCTTGCCAAAGGGATCCAATAGAGAAAAAATCGAGCATCTCCTCAAGCTCAGACTCTACTCCAGTTAGAATTCTGGATAGATTTCATAAGGGAGGTACCAGATCACAAGAGAGGAAAGAAGATCAGGCAGGCTAGTAAACGTCCAAGGCAGGATTTGAACTTATTTTCACTTTCCAAGTCCAGCACTCTATGCATTGTACTACCAGCACAGGATTCAGGAGACCTGGATTCATATCTTGCCAACATTCCTTGTGACAAGGGACACTTAAGTCATTTAGCCTTTTGCATAAGTTATAGTGGAGTTGGACCTATACGAGTGGCAGGCATTTACTCATTAGGAGTTCTCTAACAAATATGCAAACATAGGCTTGGACTTGGAGAAGAAAAATACTTGTCTGGGTTGGAACTGTTGAAAATAGTGTTTAGAAACTAAGGCCCTGGGGAAATGTGAGGTTTGCTGTGAGCTAATCTGGAATTTTGTGTTGCATGTGTAAATAATGGTTATTGTCTTGAAATGGGGCCTGCAGGACACCTCCATCTGGGGCTGAATTCAGATAAACATCTTCAGGAAAGCTAAATTTGAGGATGTTTTACACTCTCCATATGCCTTGTAGAAACATCCCTGGGAATAGCCACTCCAGGCTTTGTGTTATCTTTTCAGTTGTGATGGTATATAGTCATTTTCAACTGTATCTGACTCTTTGTGACCCCTTTTGGGATTTTCTTGACAGAGACACTGGAGTGGATTGCCATTTCCTTCTCCAGCTCATTTTACAGATGAGGAAACTGAGGGAGACAGGATTAAATGATTTGCTCAGAGCACACAGGGAGTAGGTAGTAAGTGTCTGAGGCTGGATTTGAACTCATGAAGGAGTCTTCTTGACTTTCACTCCTTCATTCTGTCCAGTGAGGCACCTAACTGTCCTTTTTGTGATTTAGATCTGGGCATAGTCAGCTCCCCTTCTCAGAATACATTGACCCTTACTATGCTCCACTCAGGAAAGTTTGCTCTCTTCTGTCTGCCATTCATGGCTTCCACTACCTGGTCCACCCAGCTTTTCCAGCCTTATTACATATTTCTTTCTTCTGTATGTACTATATGTACTAGCCAAACTTAACTACATTCAGCCCTCGTCTCCTCCCTTTCCCATTATGGTATCTGGGATCTTTGCTTACTCTTCCTTGTGCCTGGGATACTTCATCTAGCCTAAAAAGGCATTCAAATGCCTCTGATCTTCCCTATTCTGTACATCCATCCTCTTCCATTTCTGTAATTATTGGATTGGATTTTATATCTGTACTATACTTCAGAGGTAAAGCAACTGCTTTTATAGAAATTTTTTATCTCAATCCATGGCCAGTGCTCACTCACCACAGCGCTCCATAGCACGCGATTAGTAAATGATTATTGAATAAATGAATGAAGGAGCTCTGGACATTACCTTTCTAGGTCTCTCTATTCAGACCAAGTTCTCCCCAGACCTTTAATACTCTCATGCTTACTGGCCATTTTCTATGATATGCTCGGCATATCAAACCCAGAATGCATCATATACAACCCTCCTTCCTTTCTCCCCCCATTGCTGTTGAAGACGCTGCCATTGTCCTAGTTTTCCAGGCTTACAACGTCAGTTTATCTTGCACTCTTTATTTTCACTCATTTGACTATCAGATACCTTGCCAAGTCTTGTACTTTCTACTTTCTGATCTCTCCCTTATATGTTCCTTTCTCTTTCCTTACACAACTTCTACCAAAATTCAAGTCTTCATCCCTTGCCTGGATTATTGAAATCCCTTCTTTCTGGTTGTTCTCTCTATTCCTGGTTCTTTTCCATTCAGCTGTTACAGCGATTATCCTAAAATGGGCCATGTCACTCCTTCCAATCATGGCTTTCTAGGACTTCTGGCAACAAACATAAAGTCTTTTTTGGACATTTAAAATTCTTCGTACCCTCCATTTTTTTGCCCCTTCAGAGCCCAGCTATGAGGGCCTAATTGACTTCCCTTCTACAGAACAGCCTCTGTGTCAAGAATGGGCCCAAATCTCACTTTCAGCAGGTGGCTTTTCCGGTCCTCCCAGGGTCTGGTACCTTCCTTCCCCTTTCTAATGATCTTCACTACCTGTGTATACTTGCCTCTACCTAGTTATTTGCATGTGATTTCCCTATTCCACAGTGAGCTCCTTGAGAGTAGGGACCTGGTTTTTGCTTCCACTTGCATCCCTTACGCTTTGGCCCTTTCTAAAGGGTTGTTGACTGACTGCTCTCCCAGAGCCCTGCCAGCTCTGACATTTGGTGCATTAGATGCCAGGAAGAGCCAGGATTCTCCTCCCTCTGGATGGGAGCCAAGCCTGGAAGGGTTAACTTGTAGATGAGCCTAGCTGGGGAGAGAGATGGGCTCCATCCTCCCTGGGAGCTGCTTTTCTGGGCTGTGTTTTCCATTATGTTGTAATGAGGTAATTAACTCTGCTCCCCAGTATTGAGGAAAAGGCAGCATTAAGCAAAGGACTAGCCACAGTTGTCCTCTGCTAAGTGCCCGCTGCAGTCTATTAGATTGGAGAAGCAGGGGGATGGATGACGTTGGGGGAAGGAAAGGTCAGATTAAAAAGCTTTACTGGGTACGGTGTTCTCTGGTGTTTTTCTGGCCTCCTGGGTGTCCTTCCCCTCATCCTTGGCTTGTGCTTATACAGAAACAAAGCAGTCCTGGGCTGGGCTTAACTCCAGGAAGAGTGGCCTGTGGCCTGTATGGTGGGGTTTAAAGAAAGATTCATGTTTATAGAGGACTTTACATAAGTTATCTAATTTGAACTTCTTTATTACCAGTGATATAGGCTGTGAGCAATCCTGTTCTCCCCATTTCACAAAGGAAGGAAACTGAGGCTGGGTCAGGAATGAAGATCTCAAATTCTGGACCTTCTGCTTTGGGAGTAGTGTGCAACACTGGGCAAGTTACCTCACAGTGCTAAATGCCAGTTATGCTCTCTGTAAATGGGGTAATAATCCCTGCCTTGCCTGCTTCCTTCTCAGGGCGTTATGGAGATCTCAAAAGCACTCTAATAAGTCCATCCTTGTCCTTTTTCAGAGAAGGAAGCTGGGTCTCACTCACAAAGGTCAGTGCAGTTGTGAATTGTCCCCAGTTGCACATCATCAGTTATTAGGACAGTTATCCCTTCCACATCATGACTTGACCCATCATGGTTTTGATATATTGCAAGTTGGTACCAGAAATTAAATGGGGATTTTGGGGAAGTTTTGTGGAAGCCAAAGACTACATATCATGTGAAATCCAGCAGACAACAAGGAGCCTATGACTAATACTTAACTCAAATTTTACAATAAGATACTGTAAACACCCCGTTTAAAAAGAAAGAAAGAAAGAAAGAAAGAAAGAAAGAAAGAAAGAAAGAAAGAAAGAAAGAAAGAAAGAAAGAAAGAAAGAAAGAAAGAAAGAAAGAAAGAAAGAAAGAAAGAAAGAAAGAAAGAAAGAAAGAAAAAAGAAAAAAAATTCAAACTTTTTCTTGGGTAAAAAGGGAGGATCAAAAAAAATTTACCTGGATTTTCTAGATCACTGGGGTGCCATTTTTGTCTAACAACTTCAAGGTGGAAGGGATAACTATATATACAGAACTACCTATGTATTTAAGGGATGGGCAGGTAAGATGTAGATCTTCATGCCTCAGCTTATGTCCCAATGTTCCTTTGTAACTTTCTAACTTGTTCTGCTGGAGACTGTTTGATGATATAGGGCTAGAGGTGGCCAACGTGGTGAAAACCTCTGTGGGAATTAGCAGGAAGTACAGAGAAAGCAGTCGTGGAATTGGAAGGGGTTTTAGGGCATCTACTGATGCATTTTACAGATGGGAAGACTGGGGTCTAGATTGGGGAAAATGATTTACTAAAGATTCATAGAGGCTCTGAGGGGAATCCAGGTTTCCTCATTCTTGCTTGGGAATGTTAGTCAATCAGCAAGCATTGATGAAGCAGTCACTATTTGCTAGATTTAGTGCTAAGCCCCATTTCTTATCTGACATCTCTGAGATAAGTTGGCTCACAGTTGGCATAAGACTCCTTATAGTTTGAATAGTGCATCTCTGAACCATGGGGCTTGGGGGGATGGAAAGGGGGAAAAGGAGTTGGCAAGGGAAGAAGCATTTAGTAAGTGCCTACTACATATTATGGCGCTGTGGCAAGTCGGTGCTATTATTGTCCTCATTTTACAGATGAAGAAACTGAGCCCCAGACTTGGCCACGATCACAAAGATAGTGTTTGATGGAGCCAGGGGTTGAGCCCCAGTCTTTGTATTCTAGATGCAGCAGTTTTGCTTCTGTCGAAATGTCGGAGCTGGAAGGGATTTTATATAGCATCTGTATAGTCAACCAACAAGCACTTGACTATTAAACACTGTATATCAGATTTAGTGCTGTTAGACTGTAAACTTCTTAAGGGCAGGGACTGCCTTATGCTTCTTTTTGTATCCTCAGAATTTAGTATCTGACACATAGTAGGAGCTTGATATTTATTCAATTGAATTACTTTCTTTCTGGGTATACTAAGGTATAAAAGAACTATATCTATCTTTGTATACACACACACACACACACACATGTATTTATTTTAAAAATACAAAGTAATTAGAGCTCAAGAAAGGCTGAATTTAGAAGATTTGATTGAGTTGGAATCCCTAAGCAAGGCCATCTCTAATCTGATCTTCAGAATAGCCACACCATTTTGTATTCTAGACCAGACCACTATTCCTGAGAGTGAGTATCCACCATAGTTCAAAAGTGAGATCCCAAAGAAAGTGTTGGGCTGAATGGGATTGTTGTCCGTCCTTTGTTTTTGAAGAGGACCAGGAGAAGAGGGAGATGATGCTGTGACATACAGGTGAATTGGATTTAAGTAAGGGAGGGCTGTGCAAGGTCATCTGCCTTACTTTACCCCTCCTCTGGGTCCAGTGGCCAGATGTAAATCAAGATGACAAGACAATGGTCCTGGATGCAATAGGAGACCTCAGTCTTTTAAGCTAAGGTCTTCTAACAGGTCTCTTTTAGACTGAAACTATACCCCTTCATTAAAACCCTCACAATGGAACCTACCTTCCAGGCCTATTTCTGCTCCTTAATTTATGTGTAATTGGATGAGTCCCATCTCTTCTTGGATGGGCTTGTTTCCTCCTCTATGAATGAGGTGGCTGAGCTTCATTTGTGGTTCTAAAATCTTTAGTTTTCCCCTTAATGCCTTAAAAATAATTGAAGGCAATCAATATTTACTGTATTAGAAATTAAAATACCAAGCTCTTTTATGCCCCTTGTGAGAAAATTGTTGATTGATGTTCTCTTTTTGTTTTTGTTTTTTAATTTTGATATTTAGTACATTAAAGGACAATTATCAATTCCTTTTACATTTTTTGGGGGGGGAGCAAAGACAATAGGGATTAAGTGACTTGCTTAGGGTCACACACTAAGAAGTATCTGAGGCCAGATTTGAACTCGCCTTTTAAATTCTTAAAACTATTAGCATATCAAAAAATTTACCAAAATGTGCATACCCTTTGACCCAGCAGTGTTATTATTGGGTTTGTATCCCAAAGAGATCTTAAAGCAGGGAAAGGGACCAGATTATTGTACATGACAACAACAAAATTATACGATGGACATGACTCTCTTCAATAATGAATTGATTCAGACCAGTTCCAGTTAGTTCTTCAGTAATGAAGAGAGCCAAGTACAGCCAAAGAGAGAACTGTGGGAACTGAGTGTGTGGACCACAACATAGCATTTCTACTCGTTCCATTGTTGTTTGCTTTCATTTTTGTTTTTCTTCTCAGGTTTTTGTTTTTGTTTTTTTCTTTCTAGATCCGCTTTTTCTTGTGCAGCAAGATAACTGTATAGATATGTATACATATTTTGGATTTAACATATATTTTAACATGTATTGGAATACCTGCCATCTAGGAGGAGGGGAAAATTGGAACAGAAGATTTTGCAAGGGTCAGTGTTGAAAAAATTATCCAATGCATGTTTTGTAAATAAAAAGGCTAAAATGAAAAAAATAAAGAAAAAAAACTATTAGCATAGAATGACACATAGCAAATCTCAGATATTTTTCTGGATTTCTTTTTTTCCCCATTGTGATCAGTTGTTTTTTTCATATCCAACAGACTTTACTTATATTTTCTGAATTGTCATTATCTTTAATGATTCCTTTTTCTTTTCTAATTTTGATAAGCTGAACTTTTTTTTTAAATTTCAGAAAAAAAAAACAGTCTTTAAAGAATGATCCTTGATAATTAAATTGTTCAGTTGTTTTCTTTTTAAATTGTTTGGTCTCTTCTTGTAATCTTAAGATTTTTTTCTTGTTTTTACAAGTGAATTTTTTTTCTTTTATAAACTCACCAAGATGGTCACTGGAGTCTCATTTACCTCTGAAATGCAATGATTTTTATCCCCCTTTTTATTATCCCCTCCCCTTTGCTATAACAATTCTGTGAAGTAAAGAGCCTCTGAAAAGAATGTAGCCTGAGGTTTAAATGGCACTTTGCAGCACACACATTTTCATTTAAGCTTTATAATGATTCTGGGGGTGTAGGAACCCTCGGTATTGATACCAGGCCACATCTTTACCCATGATCAGACAAGTTCACACTTTACTAATGACAAATCCACTGCCCTTCCCACGCTTCCACTATGCCAATAGAGCCTGGGCAGGGATCCAGGTATTTGGATTTTAACTCCACTGTTGGTTGACAGTTAAAAATCCCTATAATGGGTTTTTTTGGGTAGAAAATTTATGAAAGCTAGCATAATTCACTTGTCCCCAAAGGGTTTCTGGTTGAATGGCTGCATACAGACCTTGTCACTATATGCATATGTCACTAGACACACTTCCCCTCTTCCTCTTCGTGGGCTTTACCCTGGGTGGCAGCCTCTGAAACTTCCCTCTGCCTAATTTTAAGACCATTAGGGGTGACAGGCTTGCAGGGACACATGTTTTTGTGCTCATTTAGCTAGTGCCTCCTCCACAAACTTGCCTTTGCCAAATTGTTTCTGGTGAGAAATTTAGGAAAATTAACCAAAATTCCCTAGACATTCTAGGGTGGGTAAAAGAAAGATGGTAGACAATGGAGGACAATTTTAAATGGAAAATTCGTGGTCCTAATGAGGTGGGGGTGGAGGTAAAGTCAAAATGAAGGGGGGAGGAAGCATTCTGTCACACTTATGTTGCAGAATGTTGATTTATGTCATTGAGTTGAGCAGAGGTCCTAAACTAAACTAGGAAGAAGACAATATTTGTTCCTAATTGAGAAAGAGGGGCTGGGCTTTCCAAATTATGGCCCAAAGCTCTCTTTACTGACATCCCTCAGTAGAATGGAAGTTCTTTGAGGATAGGAACTTTGAGCTTTGCCTTTATATGTCTGATATCCCAACATGGGGATTTCCAACTTTTCGGGGAGGTATTCTAATGTCTTGATTTATTGACATATAGGGATCTCCAGGCGTAGAAACTCCCTCTACCAAATGCAGGGACTAGAGATGTTGTATAGCTATTGACAAATCTTGGTAATTGAGTTGATTATTGAGACTAGGCAGAATGATTTTTGCTCTAGGCGCCATCATTCTGGCAGAGAGATGAGTTTTGGAGAGTATTTAGAATTCTCTCTTAAAATTATTGAATTTTGAGAACTGGGCCAACAATTAGGTAGACATGGTTCCACCAATGAATCAGTTTATATTTATTAAGCACCTACTAACTGCTAAGTAATATGCTAATTAAGCGTACAGCAAAGAGCAGCAGGTATTTGATAAGGAAGGGCTGTGGTTCAGGAGTGAAATTATTGCTCTTGTTCAGTCATTTTAGTCATGTGCAGCTTCTCATGACCCAGTTTGGGGTTTTCTTCATAAATATAGTTTGACATTTCCTTTTCCAGATCATTTTATAGATGAGGAAACTGAGGCAAACAGCGTTAAGTATCTTATTTGAGACCTTATTTGAACTCGGTTCCTCCTGATTCTAGGGCCCATTGCTCTCTCCACTGCCTTACCAAAGTGTCCGAGGAATGAGATTAGGGTTGGATGTATAGACTTTAGGATCTGCTTGCATAGAGCTGATAATTGCACCTATGGGAGCTAATGGGATCACTATGGGAAAGCAAAAAGAGAAGAGAAGACCTTGGACAGAGCCAGGATAGAATGGCACATAGACTAGAAAGGGTCTAAGAACATAAATGTTTTAAATGCTTTAAGGAACCTTAATTTAATTTAAATGCTTTAAGGAACCTTATAACCTACAGCATCATAAGATTTAAGGAGACATCCCACCCTATACAGTAGGAAGATCCTTCACTGTGGAGACACAATCTTGTTCCAGATCCTACTACTGACATACTACTAAACCTTACCCACATTACCTAGCAGAGAATAGATTTTTAAGAGGTATTTGAAATGAACTGATCAAAATGAGAGGCAGTACAAAAGTACATAGTTTGTAGATTGTAAAGCATCAATAGCAGCCATAGTAAGATTTACTATGTATCAGACATTATTCTAGGAATATATATCCAAGCAAAAAGAAAGGCTGTTCCTGCCTTCAACAAACTTATATTCTAATGGAGAAGACAGCACATAACAATGTATGTGTATATATTGAGGGAGGGGAGGAGAGAAGGATGGAAAAGGTGGGAAGGCATGATAAATCTGGAGAAATATGGGATTGTGAAGAGGTACTGACCAGGGGGTACTTTCCTTAAATGGAGGTTCTAGGAAGAGCCTGCCACCCTCCAATCAAATGGAGGGACCCCAAGGAGAGAGGGTAAGAATACTGTTAATAACAAAGATGATAATAATAGCTACATTTATATAGAGTTTACTGTGTTCCAGACAGTGTGCTGGCACATATTACCTCATTTGATCCTTACAAAAACCCTGGGAAGGTAGATGCTCATTTTACAGATGAGGAAACCGAGGCAGACAGCGGTAAAGTAACTTACCTAGCTAGTACATCTAGCAAATGTCTGAGCTGGCTTTGAATTTAGATTTCTGTGATTCCAGGTTGAAGTGAACTTCCAGGATAAGGAGGTTTCTGAGGCATTAGGGAGATGTTGAGAGGAGTGCAGCTTTATTGGAAATGAGAGAAAAAAAATGAAACCCTCTCCAGAGACACATTTTATTATACTAATTTTAATATATTCAGCTGCATGGAAGGGATGAGTCTAGCATTTGAGAGGAGAGATTTGAGAGTCTCTGTGGGCAGGCCAGTTCTGGAAGGCTTTCTAGAGCATCCGAGACTTGAGAGGGTGGGAGTCTAAAGCAGTGAGTAATATAGTTCACGGATAGGATTGGAAATGGGATTCCAGAAGGGGAGAGAGGCTGGGATAAGAGGAAGATGATCAAAGGAAGATGAGAAGCAGCATTATGTAATCCAGTGCTGTCACTGGGCTTGAAACCAAAGCCACCTGGATTCAAGTTTGCTCTTTATCCTATGAAGGCCCAGGACTCTCTCTGATATTCTCAGTGAAGATGCTGACCTGTACCTGCACTGGTGGAAGATGGCACACTGGTGACCATAATTCAGCTCTACTCCCCAATCCATGTCTATCCTTAACCCATGCTAGATGTTCCAGGGATTCCAGGATCTCAGAGGTTACTCCAGGAGACAAAAGCCTTGGCAGATCCCTCTACACAGCACTTATTGCTAACCATCTAGACTCTGCCCTCTTTTAAGGGGCACAGAGCTGGGAAAGTTACTTTACTTCTCACCATCTGAGTGACAACCTTTATAATTCCCAAGACAGGGAATGTGGGGGTTAGGGAGCTGACCCTTTAAGACTGCTTCCCAAGGGAACAATTTCAGGTCTCAGTAGAATTCAGCAACTTTAAATGCTAATGGAATTATCCTTAAATTTGGGATGAATTTGTTCTCTATTCACTCATTGGTGTCTGAATGAGCAGAGAGAGAATGTAGGGGAGAGTCCAGAAAATTTTTTTAACCTTCCTTTTTAACCTTTTTAATCTTAATTGTGTTAACTTTCCTGAAGATGGTAGGAGGTGATGGCTCATAGCCCTACCACTTTAAAGTTTATCAAGGGTTCTTCCTTCTACTCACTCTTTGGAGTGGAGAAGGCAAGTATGGTTCTCCTCATAAACTGAGGCAGACAGGTCCAGGGGCAGAGTCTGAGGCTTCTCACTCTAGATTCTGTCCTCTTTCTACTGTACATGGCTGCTGCTCAAGATAGGGACAGATCTAGGAACATTCTGCCAGGTCATCTGCTTTGCAGCCAAGTGGACCAGCCCAAGCTCTAGCCTGGAAGAGCCATCTCCCTAGTTCTCTGCCTTTCTTTGCCTCACTTGGCAGGTCCTGCAAGGGGGATGGTACAGCCACTCAGCTAATCCTAGAGCCCAGCTCTAAACACTATGTAGCCATATGTATCTTGGGAATAGATGATGGTGAATGAGGCAGCAGTTTGACTACCAGCCAGGAAGGATAGAGCTTGAGTCTTCCACTGCAATACTGTTGGCCAATCAGTGGGAATATTTGAGCTTTATTTCCTTCCTCTTTTCTTTCTTTAAAAAAATAAAATTAAAAATAGCAGGAAAAAAAAAATCTCACTCTCCTCCCTACCCCCCCTTAAAATTCTTATAAAGTTTCATGGGAAGGAACCAAAAAAGTCCCTTAAGGAAAAAAAGGTTACTGTACTTCCTCTTTCATTATCTGGACTAAGGAATTGTCTGAAAATTTAAAGCTGGTAGAGAGCTTTGAGATCATTGTTATCAAACCCCCTTATTTGACAAATAAAAGCATTGAAATTCAGAGAGGTTAACCATTGCCCACGGTCACATAACCAAGTAACAAAGCTGGGAATCATCCCGGTCTTCTAATGACAAATCTAGTGTTTTGGCCACTTCTCCATACTGTTTCTCCTTCTCCATTGAGTTGTTTTTCCTGAAGTTCCATTTAGTCATCTGTGTTCCCTTGACTTCCCCCTTCCTCAATCCAAGTTCATACAGTGCATTTGCAAGATAACATGGCATGGGGTAGAATGAAGGCTTGATTAGTAACAAGGGATGGAGATATGAGTATTCTCTCTGCTGCTCTCTCTATTGCTGCTGTTCAGTTGTTTTCAATCATGCTTGATCATTCATGACTCCAGCTGGGATTTTCTTGGCAGAGATACTGGAGTGATTTCCCATTTCGTTCTCCAGCTCATTTTACAAATGAGGAAACCGAGGCAAAAAGATATTCTTCAAAACAACCTTACAACTTAGTACTAATATTATTCTCTCCATTTTGTAGGAGAAACTGAGGCTTATCCAAAGTTGACTCTTTAATGAATAGTATAGCTGAGAACTTGAAATCAGTTCTTCCAACTCCAAGTCTAGGTATTTTCTGCTGTGACAGTCAACTAGTTGGGAGAGAGCCAACTCTGGCCAAGAAAGTATCAGTCATCCCATAGAGAAAGTTTTGTTCTCAGAGAGGAATGGGCAGGGAGAATATGGATCATTGATTTTTTCTTTTTTCTGGAACTCAGTTTCTTCATCTGTAAAAGGAGAGAGTTAAATTAGATGAACGTGTGAAGACATCAAGGAACAAATTAGGTGACCTAAAAATCTACCCTCCCACTCCCCTCAAAAAAAGTAGAAAATATTTTTTGAGCTCTGTTGTGCTGTAACCATAAAGGAGATGAGCTCATTTACCAGCTTCCTCTAACTAAAAATTATTTGCCTAACCAAAATTGATCTGTTTCCCCAAAGGAAGTTGAACCTCCATTTGGTCAAAATCAAAGCAACTGCTTTCCAATACTGGTGACCTGTGCAGGTTTATCCTTCCTCCTCACATATTCTGCACACTAAAATTATCGCATATATCCATAGTCCATATAATTGAACTAAATGAGTGGGTGAAGGGCTGGGAGATTGAAGAGGGTCTTTTTCTTAAATTAATATGCAGTGGTGCTATTTCAAAGCAGGTGACAACACAAAATGAAACATTTGCACAAATTGGGGTGAGGGAGGGAGGACCATGTTGGGATGAGGTTATAGAATTAAGCAGCTTTAGACAAGCTTTGGACAGCTTCTCCCTTTCTATCATTTTCAAACCCATAGAGTCCCCACAGATTTCATAAAGCTCCAAGAATTTTCCAAAACAACTCCCACATCAATGTGATGGGTTAGGGGCTATTTGAATTATTTGAAGGTTGGAGCTTGTGGAGCTGCTTTGGAATGCTGTGCTTTTCTAGCAAGAGCTCATTAAATTTTTTATCTCATTTAAAGGCAGCTCTATGTTTTTAGCTAAGAGTTGGCACAAAGTGGGCTTTGTGCAACAGTCAAAAAGACCTGAGTTCAGATTCAGCCTTACACACTTAGAAACTGTCTCTTAACCACTGTCTTCCTCAGTTGCCTCAACTGTAAAATAGGAGTGATAATAGTATTTCAACCTTAGAGTTGTTGTGAGGAACAAATGAGGTAACATTGTATAGCACTTAGCACAGCACCTGGCACACGGTAGGCATTTAATAAGTGCTTCTTCTCTTCCCCTTTCCTCTTTTCCAAGATGCTTCAAGACTTCAGTACAGTGGAGGTGCCATGGACCATCTTCCTGTTTATAGGCAATATACAGCTCTTATTGCTGGTCAGTCCTGTCAGCCGTGTCCGACTCTTTGTGACCCCATTTAAGGTTTTCTTGGCAAAGACACTAGTTTGCCATTTCCTTCTCCAGCTCATTTTATAGATGAGGAGACTGAAGCAAACAGGGTTAAATGACTTGCTTAGGGTCATAGAGCTTTTAATCTGTTGTATATAAGATTGTTTTTAAACTCTATTCAGCAAGCATTCAGAGCCTGTTCCAGAGGTGCAGCAGGACTTCTTCTGAGGATAAACAGCATGAACAGATGTACTTGTCTACAAGTAACTCAATATAGATTTATACTAAGAAATTAAAAGGTATGGGGTTTGCTTTGGTTTAGTTTGGTTAGGGAAGACACTAGTAACTAAGGAAAAATCAGGAAAGGTAAAGGGTGACAGGAGCTGAGTCTTAGAAAGGGGCTAGTGATTTACAAGAGGAATGAGGTGAGGGACAAAGGCTTAGAAGTAAGAGATGAGAGAATGGCAATATCATGAAACAGCAAAGAGATCAGTTTGAGTTGAATGAACAAATTGAAGATTGAGGAATGGATGCATTAGAAGCAGACTATGGACAATGACTTTGTTCCTCAAGCTGAGGAATCTATATTTTATCCCAAAGTCAATAGGGAGCCATGGAAGATTATAGAAGAATGGAGAGGAAATAATATATTAACTAGAAAGATAGGCAGGAGCCAGGGAGTGACATGATTCAATGGTTCCTTTAAAAATATCCATTTGGTGCCTATGTGACAGATTAGGAAGAGAAGATGGTTGCAGGGAGATTAGGTAGGAAGGTCTAGAGTCTACCTGAAAGGCAATAAGGACTTTGAATTAGGGTGGTTGTTGAATAATTATGAAAGAGATTCATAGGGGAAAATGTAGGAAACAGAAGAATGGACAAGTCTTCATCATTGGTGAAGCTTCAAGGTGAATTGAGCTTTTCAATCTAGGTGATGGCATCCTTAACAGAAAGAGGGACATAAGATAGGATGCTGGATGGGAATGGTGGTGGTAGATAATAAGTTCCGTTTTGGACATGCTGAGAAATGGTCCAGCACTCAAGGCTAATTGTGATGTAGAAGAAAGAAAGAGTTGTTAGGTAGCCCAAAACACAGGATGTGGAAGGGATAAAGGACCTTAAAAATCACATGATTCAGTCTTCTTATTGTATTAAAATAACCCTCAATTTACATTTTTATATTTCTTTAAGGTTTATAAAGCACTTTTCTTGAAGAAACCATTGGTTGAGAAAATTATTACTCAGAACTTGTTATTTACTGATGGTCATAGAACTCTGCGTGGGAGACTATCTGGATCTTTTGATTCCAAGTTCAGGCTATTTTTTTCATTTTCCTATATGTTAGGCTTCCTCTCCATTACTGGTTTCTGAAAGTTCACCACGTGGCATTTTTCAATAATTTGTACACCCCTCTTCCATCTCTTTGAAAAAGGATCTTTGGGACGTATCCCTTCATTTTATTTTATTTTATTTTCAGTTTTATTGATATGTTTGTTTTTAATCACAAACATTTACAAATTACACCTCCTCCCCCCACTCCTGGAGAGGTCTTCTTATAACAAAGTAAAACAATTAAGTAAAACTAATAATGCAGTGATCTCATCTGAAAGTGCATGCAACATTCCACATCTGTAGCACCAGCCCCACCTCTTTAAAAACTAAAAAGCCCAGACATCTATTTTTCCTCCCATTTCCACCCACTTTATTGGGAAAAAAAAGAGAGAGACAAAAATCCTTGAAAAAAATATGTAGTTGATTGAAATAAATTTCTTCAATGGTTATGTGTGTGTACACACACACACACACACACACACACACACACGGTGCCATTAAATCATCGGCTCCATGTCATGGATAGTTTTATCATGCTATCATGGGACCATGAATGGTTACTGTAATCGATCATGTTTCTTACAGCTTTCATAGTAGTTGTTTTTACAATGTTCATTTTATTGCATAAATTGTCCTCATTTTATAAAAGTCTTTAAAAATATTCATTTTTTTAATACAAATGTTTTATAGTATAAATTATTCTCTTAATTCTATATTCCAGTTCATACAGTTCTGGGCTTCCCAGGTTTCTTTGAACACATCCACTCCATCATTCCATACAGCACAAGAGTATTCTGTCACAATCATGTACCATAACTTCTTCAACCTAAATAGTTGGATATCTCCTCAGTTTGCAGAAAATCTATAAGAAACTTTTTACAGAATGAAGAGAGACCTAAATAATCGGGGAAAAAAATTAATTACTCATGAGTAAGATGAATCAATAGAATTAGAATGATTCTAATGCCTAATTAATTGACTTGATCAGTGCCATACTAAAGGATTATTTTATAGATAGAAAAAATAGTTCTTTTTTATTTTTTATTAGTTTTTATTTATCAGATATATGTATGGGTAATTTTACAACATTGCCAATTGCCAAACCTTTTGTTCTAATTTTTCCCCTCCTTCCCCCCCACCAGATGGCAGATTGACATGTTAAATATGTTAAAATATAAATTAAATATAATATATGTATACATGTCCAAACAGTTGGAAAAAAAAATAATTCTTATGGAAGAAGAAGAAAAAAAATTAGTTTTACAGATGAAGAGAGAAGAGTAATTTGTCTATAGTGCCAGAAGTAATGATGCTAGAACTAGAACTCAGCTCTTCTAATTCAAAACCCAGTTCTTTGCTACAGCCCAGTCCCATCTAAGCCTTGTACCCTTTGACTGAAGTGAGTGGGGATGAAAACAGTGTTCTCAAACAGCAAGACATTAAGTTAATTGACCCAGTATTCAACTTTTCCAGCACACAATGGATAAAACACCAGGACATTTCAGAAAGAGGGCTCAGAGAAAGAAGGAATGAGGGAGCAAAGAGAGGAAGTGTAGTGTGGGACTGCACGCATTCGCCTTATTCATAAACACTACGTTTTGTTTTTTTTTTAAACTAGGGTCTTACCTTTGCCATCTGTGGCCCAGCCCTGTGTTCAGCAGACATGCTGTCCTTCTGGCCTCTCTCCACTGGCTAGAGGCCTCTGGGAAAGTAGTGGGTGGTCAGTCCTGAAATGCTGAGAGTTGACAAAATGCCCAGCTTCCTCCTGGGCCTGCCCTCCTCCAGAATCCTTAGGGGATGAGGGCAACTTTTCTCCCCAAGACTGCCTAGTCTTAAAGTCAGGATAGTGTGATGAAAAGTTTTAGGCTTGTAATTAGGAGCATGGGATTCAGTTCTCTGCTCTAGTACTTTCTGTGATCTCTGATCACAGGATTTTAGAAGTCAAAGCTATCTTAGAATTTATCTCTGGGGCCCCAGTTTCCTCATCTGTAAAACTAAAGAATCAGATTCAGTGATCTCTGAAAATCTCTTTCAGTTCTAAATCTCATATTATCTACCTAATTCTTTTCATTTTACAAATGAGGAAAAACTTTCAAAGATGAAATGACTCTTCAAAGATCACTCAAGTGTAGTAAGTTGGCAGAAATGGAATGTGAATCTAGGTTTTCTCACTGTAAGCCCAGGGAAAAGCAACAGATTTTCCTCTTCTTGGATATATCTATCCATCTCCGCGAGTTTTCTTATCTGCAAAATGACATTGGCTGTTCCTCAAGCCTGGAATGTCCCTCCTTTTCCTCTCTTAACCACTGACCTCTCTGACTTTCAGTTCAAACCAAAATTCCACCTTCTACAAGGAAACCTTCCCCAGCCCCTCTTAATTCCAGTGCTTCCCATTCTTAGTTTTTTCTTATTTATCCTGCATATAACTTGCTTTCTATATATTTGTTTACATCTCTCCCCTTTCCCTCCAATAGCTGCTCCTTGAGGCTAGAGACTTTCTTGCCCTTTTTTTGATCCCCTAGCCCTTAGCATAGTGCCTGGCACATGGTAGGCACTTAATAAATGTTTTGAATAGAATTGAATTATACTTCCTTTTTCCTAGGATTATTGTGAAGAAAGCACTACCTTACAGAAGGGAACAGGAACTACTATGAATCAAAAATGCTGAAAGAAGAGTAGTCAAACTCTGCCTTTCCCTGGCCCCCAAACCCAAGGGGAAATTATCTTGGCTCTCAGTTTAGTGGGACTGCTTCCCTTTCTTCAGGAATTTGAAAAGTAAAGTAAGGAAAGCCATAAAAATAACACATTTCTTTATTCTTTGACGATGGGGATACATAGCTAGAGAAGGGATATTTATCATCTATTAACCAAGGGCAGGTGATGGCAGGAGAAACCCAGGGTGGCAGCAGCTTTGAAGGCAAGAGATTCTCTTTTTTAAAAAATTGATGACTGTTGTTCTTTAGTTCCTAACATTTAGGTCCTTTCCCTTATAACAAAGAAAATTCCCTATCTTCTCTTATAGTGGTACTGTATGCAACATGAGTCCTATGTTTTTCTAGATTGTTCATATTCACTATTCTGGAGTGATGGTATGTGACCATGTACCAGCATTCCCCAGTGGGCAGGCCATTTGTTTCCAGTTCTAGTTCTTCCCTGAAAGTTCCAGGGTGACTATTCTCATCTATTGGGATGGCCAAGTCTTGGAGACACTAAGACTTTTAGAACACCCTGTGAATGATATATGTTTTTCTGTCCATGACTTTCCTGGGGTATATGCTTAGTGCATGTGACCTATCACAATGGAGTAACTTCTCTAACCCTCAGTTTTCTCATCTGTAAAATGAGTGGGTTGAAACAAAAATGATTGTTTTTGGCCTCATCCATCTTTTAAGGGTGGGTGAAACTTGAACTAGCTGGCCATTTTTCCAGTTATGGAATTTATGGCTTCATGGGTTGGTATTTTCTGTCTTTTGTCATTATCTTCCTCTTCTTCCTCCTTCTTCCTCCTTCCTCCTTTTTTCTTTCTTCCTCTTCCTTTCTACTTTTCCTCCTCTTCTTCCTTCCACATCTGTTTTTTTAATCCTTTTTTTCTCCTATAAGCATTAGTTCTTTGCACATCCCAACACATTTGCTTAGGTAAACTGACCTCCTTTCCAAATAACTTACCATGTTCCTTCTTGCTAGCCTTCTGCTCTTCCCTTTCCCCCTTTTGTTTTTTCTCCTTTCTTGATTAGATTAATTTTTAAAGGAAATATCTTCTAAGGTGTGTCATTAATCTTCTAAGTAAGGGGTCTTTTTTTTTTTGCAGTTCTTAAAGATAATAATAACTCAAATAAGAGCTCCTCTTGAAAGGTTTTCCCCAATTTCTCTAGTCTGTAATAAATATTTCCCTCTTAAATCTCACAGTAGAACTTTATTTTGCCTGTTCTTGATGAATTTAATTGTGAATTATTGTATTAGTATCCTGTGAAGTAGGTTGTACAAATATAAAGAACAGTAAGCTCCTTGAGCTAAGACTACTTCCTTTCCTGGACCTAATACAGAAGACTTGAATATGATATTCCCTTAGTAAATGTTTGTTGAACTGAATTGAATCTCTAAGGGGGCCTTAGGCTGCTAAGGTTGTGCTGAGGATAGAGCACCTAGGCTGGAGTCTGAAAGTCTCATCTTCCTGAGTTCAAATTTTAACTCAAACACTTCCTGTGTGACCCTAGGAAAGTCACTTTACCTTTTTGCCTCAGTTTCCTCATCTGTAAAATGAGCTGGAGAAGGAAATGGCAAAACATTCTGGTATTTTTGTCAGGAAAACCCCAAATCGGGTCACAAAAAGTTGGCCGTGCTCAGGAATAACAGGAGTCTCAGAGGCCATCTTGTCAAACCTATAATTTATCTTAATTTTTAAAATTTAATTTCATCAATGCCTTTGCTTTACAATTACAGTCATTTCCAGACATGTCTCTCCTTTCTTAACTTCATCTGTGATTCTTCCCTAGTAACAAAGAAAACCAGTTAAAACATTTAATAGAGTGAACAAATGATATCCAGGTCTTTTTTTTTTCTGTCTTTAACATCTTTGGGTTATACCTAGCATGGGGTCAAATGGTAAGGGCATTTGAGTCACCTTTTAAGCAAAATTCCAAACTGTTTTTTTTAGTGGTTCAGCCAATCCATGCTACATCAATAGTGTATTAATTTGTCTGTCTTCCTAGTCTCTCCAGCATTGACTTATCATTACCAGCTTGCTTGGTATGAGGTAAAACTCCAGGATTATTTTTATTTTCATACTCTTATTAGTAGACTTAGATCAGTCCTTCATATGAGTATTAATAGTTTGCAATTCTTTTGAAAACTGGCCAACCCATAATTATCATCCCCCATTTTATGTAGGAGTCTAAAGCTCAAAGATTAAGAAAATTTCTAAAAGGTTACAAAGCTAATGAGTTAGCAGACCCCTGCAACAGTATTTTACCAAGTAGATTTCTTCCTTCCCTCCATCCTTTTCTCCTTTCTTTCTTCCCTCCTTCCCTGCTCTTCCCTCTCTTTGTCCTTTCTTCCTCTTTCTCCTTTTCTCCCTCTCTTTTTCCTTTTCCTCCTCCTCTTCTTCTCTCCCTCCCTTTTTCCTTTTCTCCCTCTCTTCCTCTCTCTCTCTCTCTCTTTCCTCTCTCTTCTTTTTTTCCTTCCTTCCTCATTCCATATTTATCTTTCCGAAATCTATCAATTCTAGGAGTAAATTCAAATAGTTGTTTCTCTCTGCAAAGTAATCCTTGGCTAGTGAGAAACATGCTTTCTGCAGAGAGGTGTGAATTAGGAAATGGGTGAGGTAAGAGGAGAGACTAGGACAATCTGGTCTCATTATGCAGTGATGATCAACTTTAAATTGGGGGAAAGCCCAGAACTAGACGCCTTGTTCAGGAATTCTACATAATCCTTCAGAAATTCAGCTCTGGGGAATGTCAGACTGTGGGAGTTGAGAAGGCAGCATAGTATAGTAAAAATAGTATTGCATTTGGAGTCCAGAGGGGCCTGGATTTGAAGCCCAGAGCTATCTGACCCTTGCTGAGTCTATTAACCTCTCAGTGTCCTCCTTTGTAAAATGGGAATAATGCAATTGCTCTATCTAACTCCCAGGTTAGGAAATCTTTATCAGAATAATTTACATATAAGTCTAAAGCATTCTTGATCAAAATAAGAGAAAGGAATAGGTAGGAGTTCACTAAGAATATTCTGCATTTTTAAAGTCACACAGTTCTATGAAATGTACAAAGTATCACAGCTATCCGGCCCACATGAACTATAAAATTAGGGTCCTGACATGTTATTTATCACTGCCAGGACTGTTTGAAAGGTGGAAGAGAAGAGGTAAATGCCTTGAAAAAGTGTTTGAGATGGGATTTGAATTCTGGTTATCCTGTCTCCAAATCCAGTGTTTTATCTGTTGAGCTACCACTCTTCATTTGAAGCCATCAATTTGGGAATTGGGTCTCCAGGGGAGAATCCTGGAAATCGGGCTTTGACACTGTGCTCTGTAATGGTTTTTATCTAATAAAAAAAACATAGATGTCATATTTATCAGATTTGCAGATGACAGGAAACCGGGATAGCTTAATACACTGGATGACTGAGTCAGAATTCAGAAAGACTGACAGGCTAGAACATTGGGTTCAGTCTCACAGGGGGAAATTTAATAAGCATAAATATAAAATCTTATATTTGCATTTAAAATCAGCTTCAGGTTCAAGGTGAGGAAATCATGTCTGAAAAAGATCTGGGTGGAGAATGTATTGCACTTTCTAAATGGGTCAACGGAGGGATATGGCATGGATCCTGTCGAAAGTCTTTAGGCATGTGATAGATCTGTATTCTGCCCTAATCAGATGGGATCTGACCAACTATGCTCAATTCCAGATGTCACACTTTGGGAAGGACCTTATATAAGCCAGAGGATGTCCAGAGAAGAGTCCTTGGGATGGTTGAGATCATTTCATATAAGGGTCAGATAAAAAAAATGGGGAGGGGGATATTTTGCCTGAAGAAACAGATCTGGAGGTAAGGTGGAGCTTTTCAAGTATTTGAAAGTCAGAGTGATTAGACTTGTACTTTCTCCAGAAGCATAATTGTCATGACAGCAGAAGGGGGAGCTATGGATGGGAACTATAAAGACTCAGATTTAGGCTCAGTGTAAAGTAAAATTCCTATAATTAGAACTATCCCCAAATAGAATGGGCTGCCTCTAGAGGCTGCGGGTTCCCTTTTACTGTAGATCTTTCAACAAAGTCTGGTTGACAGTTTAATATATTGTAGAGGGGATTCCTATTGGGTCTGCAGTGGGCTGGATGGGACTAGCAGGCTTCTGATGTTTCTTCCACTTTTGAGATTCTGTTATTCTAAAAGTGCTTTTTTTATAAAAGAGAATGCACTATAGAAATGTAAGCTATTTCTCTCTCTCTCTCTCTCTCTCTCTCTCTCTCTCTCTCTCTCTCTCTCTCTCTCTCTCTTTTTCCTTCTTGCTGCATGGGAGGTCTCAGAACAAATTAAACATTTATAATTGCCTTCCCACTATTGATGACTGGCTTGGTCATGGTTCCATGTTTCGGGTAATAGATTATTACTCAAAGCTCAGGAGGGATCAGATAAACAATTGGTTTCTTAAAAATCTATCCAGCCACCCTCAGGTAAAAGCAGTTCCTAAACGTGATGAAATGCAGTCCAAGAAGATAAAAGCCATATAGATGTAGTAGGTCCCCAGGGTCTTAGGAGCTCCCTGCTGGAGCCCAGAGCTGTTTACATATCCTGCTTGCTCAAAAGGCTTCACAGTTTCATCTCAGATCATTCTGCAGTTAACTCTAACTGCCCCAGGTCTACTCCATGCTGCTATAGGTTGACCACAGGATGGTTGGTGTTGTGGGAATGCTGGGCTTTGTTCAAGTCTTCTCAGTTATGATATTGTTTTGGTTCACAACCGTGAACCTGAGTATGAACTATGTTTGGTAAAAGAAGAGGAATACTGCTAATTTCCACATATTATAGGGTATCCCTGGGCAAAATTGTTAAGTAAATGTGTTTTGTCTTTTGCGTTTTTAATCCTTCTCTATTTGACTTGGAAAGCATCTATAACCACACTCTAAGAGTTTTCTCTACCATTCCGTCTTTTCCCTCCATGAAAACCTAAACAAGCAAAAAATCTAGGACTCTTTGTTCCTGAATATGACTGAATATTAATAGGATAATCAATTAAATTTGAGTTAGGATGGAACTCATATGTTAGGGTTGGGAAGGCATAGTAGAATGTAGACTAAAAGGACACAATATAAAATATAAGTGTGAAGTTGTCAGACAACTGGCATTTATTAAGCACTTTTGCTAGCTCTTGACATCACCCCTTGCCTATAGGAGATTCTCAACAAATATAATAATAATGATGAATTATGTACAAATAGGTTGAACATTCTTCTTGTACCTTAACTGAATGTGGAATAAACTATCATTTTCCCCTACCTCTGTTATTATTTGTCGTCATTCAGTCATTTCAAAGTCTTTAGTGACCCCATTTGGGGGGTTTCTTGGCAGATACTGGAGTGGTTTGCCATCTCTAACTTATTTTTTGTAGATGAGGAAACTGAAGCAAATGGAGTTAAGTGACTTGCTCAGGGTTATATAGCTAGTGAGTGTCTGAGGCCAGATTTAAATTTATGAAGATGAATTTTCCTGACTCCAGGCCTGGTACTCTATCCACTGTCACTCAGCTGCCTTATTAAGTACTTACTTTATGCCAGGCATTATGATATGTACTGGGAATGCAAAAAAAGAAACCAATCTCTTCTCTTTAGGAGCTCACAGTTTCGTGGGGTAGACAATATGCAGGCAGCTATGATCAAACAAGACAGAGACAGGATGAACGGGGAGTGGGCCTGTGGGAGGGCACTGAGATAAGGAGGAGTAGGAAAGGCATCTGGCCATTTTAGTTGAGATTTAAAGGAAGCCAGGGACCTTGGAGATGAGCTAGTTGAGAAGTTCTTAACCTGGCATTCATGTCTATTTCTTTTTTTGTGAGGCTGGAATGTTAAGTGTCACTACTAAGTGTCAAGATTTAAACTTGGGTCCTCCTGGTTCCAGGGTTGGTGCTTTATCTGCTGCACCACCTTGCCGCCCCTGATAACTATATTCTTATTATTCATAATGCTATGTATTTTATTACATACATGTGAAAACCCTCATCCTTAGATTTTGCCAAACTGCCAGAGGGATCCCATAATAAATAAGTCTCTAAGCCCCTATTTTCGAGGCCATTCTGAGGAAAAAGAAATGAGTCCTAGAGAGAGTTCTTTTGGATTTATTTTTTTTTTTTTTTTTTTTTTTTTAAACACAGCTGGTTAATGTTAGGGCCAGGATTAGAACTCCAGTTGCCTGACCCATTGCTGTTTGTATTAAGCCAGCTGCCCTGCTAATATGCTACTACCCTCCCTCCTACCAGAGTGCCTTAATCCAGTTAAAATGCATTTAAGGAGAGATGGCTAATGATAGGAACCTCCTGTCTAGAGACTTTTTTTCTTTTCTTTTTTTTAAGTGATGATGTTGGAGGATTTGGGGGGGTGCTCCTTTTTCTTAGGTGATTCTCTCATGGCTAGGAGCTGCACTTGCCCTTGGCCTTAGCACTATTGAGAGAGGGAGAGAGAAGAAGAGAGACAGGGAGAGAGGAGAGGCAGAGACACAAGGAGGGAGAGGAAAGGGGTGTGTGTGTGTGTGTGTGTGTGTGTGTGTGTGTGTGTGTGTGTGTGTGTACATTTTGCCTTGTTTGTTTTGCTTTGTGGGAATATACTATAGACCAGGTGTCTTCTGTGTGTGAATAATCTGATAGCTCTTCACAGGGCCTGGTGGTTTGAAGAGAAAGAATTGTTTTCTCACCATAACTCTTCTTTAGTTTCAGTGGTATGATTTAGGATTTAACAGCAGTTTTGAAAGATGTGTGGTTTTCCTCCTGTTCCACAAATGGAGAGGGGTACAGAGAGGCCAGTGACCAGAAGTTACTTGCTCAGTTCTTCCAGGAAAAGAAGCCAGGCTGTCCAGTGCAAGAATTGACTTTCAATAGCATCGATGACAGATGACTGATTAGCTTTGACTTAAACACATTGATGGTAAGCTTGTTATTTAACAAGGTAGATGGGGAGCTCTCTATTTAACAAGATGTAGTATAAATCAAAATAAATGATGAAATAACCATGAAAATGGGTTCATCCCCTTGAGTGGGGTAGCCAAGGATAGGTTGCCTGGCTTCCAGTCAAATTGTTATAGTGGGAAGATCACTCCTTAATGTAGTGTGTTTACATTTCAGTTTTAGACAAAATCCTGTTTAAGTCAAGCCAAAGAACAAATGTCAGATTGTTGACTTTCAAGTGTCAGCCTGAGCCTGGGAAGATTAACTGTCAATCTATAACCCTTGCACTAGATGGGAACTTTCTGTCCTTGGTATCTCCCCAATCAAGTAGAATTTGGGAACTTCACTATCAGATACTCCTAAGGGTAGCCACAAGTAGTCCCTCTTACAAGCACTTAGACTCACAAAGCTTCAAAACTTGGAACTATTTTGGACTTAAATGTGACCCCACAGAATGCCAAAAGTTACTCTTACAAGGGCAGATACATACCCTGTGACTTATACTACTGAATTTGGTGGGACTCTTGCAAAGAAGGAAAGTTACTTTTCAATCTCCCTTTAGCAACAATGTGTAGTGCCTTTTTTTTTTTCCTTTTAAGCTGGTGTCTCTTTAATTTAAAAAATTCCTTGCATCATTTGTCACTTCTATTATTGCTCTACCTGGTTATTCTTGTCCTTTCTTCCTGTCAAAACCATGGTTCTTCTTATTAGCTTCAGTTTTGCTCTTTTTTTTTTTTGGCATCCTGTGGCTTGTTCTTTTTTTTTCTGTCGGGGATATAGAACCAGCTTTTGTGCAGGTGGATTGTGGAAGAATTACACTACAATCCCAATTGATTCTCAGGACAGAATACCTCTAACGTTTTAGACCTTCTGTGGTTTCATGCTTGGGTTCCCAGCTTCTTCCTCCACAGAATGGCTCTCTTGAGGATTGCCCTGCTGCATCTGGGAGTATTTCTTTTTTTTTTCCCCTTCCCCAATGCCAATGCAAGTGTTCTACTTGGTCAGCACCTCCTATTGAGATTTTCTAGGAGTATTTTTTTTTTTTTTTTAAAGGAAAGTCTCTTTATGGTCTCTTTCCAGATGTCTTTTTAAAATTTACGAATGCCTTTGTTTTCACAGCATATTCATGACTAGATACATTATTATTAATTGTTAGTATTTCTGGGAGATATTAAAGATTGCAAAGCACTTACTACATGTTACCTCATTTAGTCATCAAAACAATCTTGGGATATAGGAGCTATTATCATCTCCATTTTGAGGAGGAAATTGAGGCAAATACATCACATCTGATGTGCTTAGGGTCACACCATGTGTCTGAGACCAGAATAAACTATCTGTATTCTTTTAGCTACCCTTTCTACTTATTCTACTCAGTTAGCTTTCCCTTATAACAAAGATTAAAAAAAAAAATCCTTTCGGAAAAGCTAACCAGGCTATCTACAAAGTCTGAAATCATATGTTCAGTCAATTTGTTCCCCATCTTCTCCTGGCAGAGCTAGTGGGCAGATTCGTGTAAACAACTCTCCGCTTCCTCTTCAAAGCTCTCCAAAGGGTTGAAGGACACTGATAGGGGCTCTTTTAGGGAATAGGATGTGCGTGGGTATCCCTTTATGAAGTATGGGAAGCAAGTCAGCAGAGAATTAGTCTGGCAGATCTGCAGAAAAGGCTTCATGTACAATCCGGAGGGTAGACCATGTCCCATGTAGAGGGCAACCCAGTTTCTTACCGGAGAATTGAGGGTCTTTAGGAACTTGTGAGACTGAAATAACTCCCACTAGGTCCTGAAGACTCTCTACTATGGCCTGCAGGCCACAGTAGATCTACAATATGAATTGTAGGGGGCTACAATCTTCACTGGTGGAGAATTTTAAGAGATAAGTGGAAGTAATTTCTCCCTTGTGCCCACATAAACCTTATCATTTTGTAAATAATCACACCCCTCATCAATACAGCCTCAGTACTCTCTGCCTTGTGATTGGAGGAGGAAAGGAGAGCTCTTCCCAAAGCCCTATTTAAGAAGGCATCATCTCTTTTTTTTTCCCCCACCCACTTGAGCTCCTCTGGACTTATGCATCATGACCCCCACCCTTTCAGCTTCCTTTTGTGTATTGTTTCCCTAGAGGGCAAGATTGTCTTTTATGTATTGTATCCCAATGCTTGCTTTCCACACTGTATTTAGCACATAGTTGGTACTTAATGTTATGATAAAATGGAGAGAAAATAGCTTGGAAGTCTCACAGATAGACCTTACATATTCTAATCATTCTGTGTAATCCTTGATTATTGCTTGTACACATTCTGTAAGAACTTATATTCAGTTTTTATTTTCTAGGGTGCCAGGTGCATATTTTGTAAGTGAAATTGACCTTTATATCTGTTCTGTAAAACTACTTTTTTTTTCCATTTCATATTTACAATTTGAATAAATATATCATATTTGGATTCAGTTCCTTTTTATTTTCACCTGGAACCACACAAAATCCAGGGTTGTGTTTGAAAGTAAATGTTCTAATTGTCTTCTTCTAGTGGGGGGGGGGAACCTATATCCTTTGTTTTTTACTATGACGTGATTTGGGAACAAAAGGAGAGCTCTTGTCAGACTTCCTTAACCAGGATTATTACTCTGCTTACCAACAAGTCTAATTACTCATTTGATTATTTATTATGTCAGATTTTTCTTTTCAGTTCTACCTTGTCCCTCCCCTTTCATATCCCGCCAGCAGGGCTACAAAGCAATATAAATTTAGCTTTGATAATATTTACATGAAAATTTTGCCCCTTGCCCAAGATTGCAAGATTTATTTTTTCTTTTGATGTGGAAAAAACTTCAAAGAGTTTGAAAAGTGCTGGCTAACTTTTTTTTTTTTTTTTTTTTTTTTTTAAAGAAATCTGGGAAGTCTTACCTTTTTTGGCTAAAATTCACAGAATCTCACAGCACATCAGAGGGCAATTAATTTGACATCTTCCTGAACAGGAATTCCCTGGACAACATCTGGACAAGGGGCTTCTCCAGCCTCTGGAGCTGAAAATTTTTGGCTTTGGGGAACTCTGGGCCTCCTGAAGCAGACCATTCCCTTGGACTTCTGTTAGGAAACCTTTCCTTACAAGGAGCTGAAAACTTTTGCTTCTCTGAGACTGCTACCCAGTCCTCTAATTTTGCCCTCTGGGGCCAAGCCAAGTAAGTTTTCCCCAGAGGACAAGTCCTTCTGTGTGCTTGGAGATGGCTATCACCCTGAAGCCTTCTCTTCTTTAACTTGAATATTTAAACAGGGCCTTCTGCTGTTCCTCCAGAGATTTGGTTTCCAGATCCCTTGTCTTCCTTATATCCATCCCCTACTGTTGAGGCTATAATTAGGAATCCTGTATGATGCTAGAAGGGTAAGGACTATGAGCTCAGTGTGATTGTACTTGAGTAGAGAACATTCTAGGACTTTTTCACATTTCTGGATCATCTTTGTCTCCACTGTCCATTTCTGAAATGTAATGACTGGCATTTATTAAATGTTTGTTGACTGATGATTTCATTGGTAGAAATTCCAGGTGAGGAATCTTCTGCTGCTTAAGCAGTCCCTAATTATATAAAAGAATTGCTTGGAGATACTGATGGATTAAGTTACTAGCCCTGGGAAATTGAGTCAGAGTTTGATTTGAACCCAAGTACTCCAGACTCCTGGGCATCTAGGCCAAGTGAACAGAATATTGGGCCTAGAGTCAGGAAGCCTGAGTTCAGACACTTTTGTGACCCTGGACATGTCATTTAACCCTGTTTGCCTCAATTTCCTGATCTATAAAATGAGCTGGAGAAAGAAAGGGTAAACCTCTCTCTGGGGTCAAGCCCCAGTGTCTTTGTCAAGAAATCCCAAGTGGAGTTAGATAAAGTCAGACATAATTGAAACAACTGAACAATAACATCCAGACTCCTGGACCAACTCTGTCAAGTTGTTTCCTACAAGGGTGTGGTTGTCAGCAAAAATCCTCATCGCAGTAAAATATCCTCAAAACACGAATAAACTCACCATTTATAAAATTAAACCCCATTCTTACATTCCTGCCTCTTTTACTGGAGTTTGGAGTATAAGCCCACCCATCTGAGCCCATCTCTTTGTTGTGGGATATTACTGATTGTAGATAGGCACTTCAAAGGAGAATGATTTGAATATCAAAGGATTAAGAGAGGCCTTTGGGAAAACTAGCCAGCAAGAATATTTTGTAACTAAGACCATAAAGATCTTTCTGGGAAAGTCAATCAACCTTAACTAGAGCATTTATTAAGCACCTACCCAGTGCTAAGAAGGAAAAACAAGACTATGTTAGGATCCTCATTCCCAAGAGCTTATTTAATTCAGTATCACAGGTAGGGAGTATAATATACAACATAATGAAGTATATCAGAGGCAGAAAGAAAGGGAAGGGGATGGGGACCTGGAAAGGCTTCCTGTAGAATGTGATGTTTCAGTTGAGTTTTGAAGGAAGAGAGTCTATTAATGCTCACTTTCCTCCTCAGTCTTTTCCCCAATGTCTTGCAACTTTCAGACTGCCTTCATGCACTTTCTGTGTATCATGTCTGCATCTGATAGACCGTAAGCTCCTACGGACAGGGTGTGGCTAGGGTTGCACAGAGTTGGAGGCTGGTTAGAGAGGTTCAGGCTAAGTTATGAAAAACTTTGTCAAAAGATATTGATCAGGCACTTACATTGTGGTATGCACTGGGGCTACAAAAAAAGGTGAAGGATTATCCCAGTTCCCATGGAGTTCACAATCTAATAGGAGACACATGTAAACAATGATGTACAACCAGTCTATATTCGGGGTACATTGGAAATAATTAACAGAGAGAAAAGGCTCTTCAATTGAGGAGGATCAGGGAAATCTCCCAAAGAAACCATGGAAGTCAGGTAAAGGAGATAGCTGGCATGGCGGAAAGCCAAGGCAAATGTTTAGAGTCTAGCTTGTCTTGTTTGAGGAATAGCAAGCCATTTTTACTGCTGAGGAGTATAAGATATAAGGAGACTGGAAAGGGGAGAGAAGGCCAATTATGGAAGGCTTTGAAATCCAAATAGAAAAATTTACTTCTTTGATCCAGAGTAGGTATTGAGCCACTGGAATTGGAGTAGGGAGTGATATAGTCAAATGTGATTAAGGAAAATTATCTTGGTAGCTGTGTGTTCAGACTGGAGATAGGCCAATGATTAGGATGCTATCATAGTATTCTAGGGGAGAGGCAATGAGTGCCTGAATGAAGGTGGCAGCTTTGTGAATAAAGAAAGGTGTCACACAGATTGTGGATGTAGAAAAGGCAAAATTTAGGAGCTAATGGTGTATATAGGCTGAGGACTGAGTCGGGCTAAAAGTTTTAGACCTGGATCATTGGGAGAATGATAGTGTCCTCGACAGAAATAGGCAGGTTATATTAGGAGAGTAATGAGTTGTGCTTGGGATATGTTGAATTTAAGCTATTTCTAGGACATCTAGTTTGAAATGTCCAGTAGGCAGTTAATGATTGAGGACTAGAGCTCGGCAAAGACAGGGCCTGGATAGATAGATCTGTGAGTCATGTGCATAGAGATGATAATTAAACTAGGGGAGATGATGAGGTCATTGAGATATAGAGTATAGGGGGGGAAATGAACTGAGCCTTGGTGTGTACACCCACGATGAGCGTGAGTGGAGTGAGAGAAGAGGCTAAGTAGGGGTGAGGCTCAGAACAGAAGAATCCACAGTGTAATTTCATGGAGACCAGAGAGATTTTATATCCAGAAAGGTCAAGAAGATTGAGGACTGAGAAAAGATCATCAGATCTGGAAATATGATAAAAAAAAAAATCAATTTGATTCACTCTTTTTTTTTTTTTATATAGATACACTAAGAATTAATGCTCAGTTGAAATTATAAATTTTTTAATGTAAGAAATTTATTTTCATAGTTTTTTATGAAAAGCCCCATTCTAGCCTCCCCCTGCTATTTATTATGAAATATTGGTCCCCATTTTAATAGCCTTTTCCCAGGACCAATTGTTCTCAGATGTAGTTAGTGTGTGGTTTTACTCTCTCAGAAGAAGCCTGGCTATATCTCTCCCTCAGGGTTCCTAGAGCACCCTGGAGGTTCCAGTGAATATATCTTTAATGCTATTGGTCTCAACTCCCATTTGGATGTTTCCCTTCACTATCCACCGCTAGTAATTAATGCCCCAATTTCATTCAATCAATTAACATAGATTAGCTTTTACAAAGGCATATTAATTTCGAAGAATGTAGCAAAAATATTGCTGATGGTGTCCCCGACAGAAATAGGCAGCTTATGTTAGGAGGGTAGAGCAGGTGATGAGTTATGCTTGGGATATGTTGAATTTAAGCTCTCTCTGGGATATCTAGTTTGAAATGTCCAGTAGGCAGTTAATGATTGAGGACTAGAGCTCAGCAAAGACAGATAGATATGTGATACACATCTCCCCCATTTCATGAGGACAGGGCACATTCTCCTCCGTATCCTCTTGGTTCTTGGGAAAGGTTTAGAACTGAAGAAGTTCTTACATAGTATTAGCCCTACCAAGTTCACTCCTAAACATATCCTGGTGGAATCAATGGATGAATCTGACTGTCAGCGAGTGCTGAGTTAAGGCCATGAATCCTATTTGACCAGTTGATTGCAAAACCTACCATGGATAATACTCTATATACCTCCTGACCATCCCAAGATGTCTAGCCATCTCCAGACTTTTCTACCTACAACAGGAAACAGGAAACCCAAAAAGCAAAGAAAATTATTCTGCATTCACTGGTCACAGGTTAGCCTTGAGTGGAGAGCTTGAGGTCTCTTCTCTTATAGGAGTGTTTCACTAAAATGCAACCAACTAAGACAAAAGCAAACCCTTTAAAATATATCCCACTTGTGGCTAGGCAGCTAATCTAAAATTTTCTATTCATCACATGGTTCAAGTTCACAGAGGAACTGCATTGCAGAGCATTGAGGGCATACTTACAAAGCCTGGACTCATTGGCCAGTCCGCCATCATACATGTAACCAGCACCTATTGTATTCAAATTGCTATCACTAACTCTAAGGCAGTGTATTCATGGCTAAGAATGATTGATAGAAAATACCTATAAAAATACTGCTACTAATGCCAGACCAGCTATTGTAAATGCCCAATGAATAAGTTTGGGGACAGAGAAATACCACTTTGGGCTGATGTGGTGAAAGGCGGCTTTCAAACAGAGGAGGTAGATTTTAAAAGATTAATCCAAAGAGAATTAAGAAACAAGTCTACTATAACTGAACTAATTTAATACCTCTCCCCATCCTTAGTTATTCCCAAATAACAATAGCTTTTAGCCTCAGGCTTAATGTTCTACTAACAGTTTGTCCTTAATAAATTTTTAACTGAATGAAATTATTGAATTTAATACCAGTGAACACTTGTACAGTGGATAGAGTGCCAGGCTTGAAGTCAGAAAGTTTTATCTTTCTGACTTTCAATCTTACCTTAGACACTTATTAGCTGGCTTTGTGATCTTGGGCAAGTCACTTAATTCAGTGCCTCAGTTTCTTCATCTCTAAAATGAGCTGGAGAAGAAAATGGTAAACCACTATAGTATCTTTGCCAAGAAAACCCCCAAAAGGTTCATCAAGAATCACATGTTTGAAACAGCTGAACATTCATCTGAACACTTGTAAATATTGAGAGTAGTACTCAAATACCCACTGGCTTAGGGCAAGCCCCTTCACTGGACCATAGTTTTCTCTTTAGTGAAAGGAAGGGATTGGATTAAAGTCCAGTCCACTGGATAACATCTAAGATTCCCTCCAGCTCTGTTATTCCCAGGTAGAATATCTAAAAGTCTGTTCAATTTTTGGATTCTGTTGTAATGGCCTTTCCAGGGTTAAGACTTTGTATTTATACAGAATTAGAATGAAGGTGGGGCTGAGGGGGAGAAACCAGCTTTCTCTGGATTGGTGTTAGGCAGAATTTAGTAGGCAAAGTTTGTCTCATTGTCCATAGGGACGACCCTGCTCTATATACTGACCTTTTCCTCTTCCTTCCCAAGAAGCTGGAAAATGTGAAACATTTTTAAACAGTACCAAGATTTGGGACACATTGCAACAATCTAATCCCCCAAACAGCAATCCGACAGGATATCTGGGCAGAAACATTTTTTGAAGGGGAGAGGGAGAAGGTGGGGTTGAGAATGTCTGGGGGAGTAGGGAAGAGCTCAGCTGTGATGATATGATCCAGGCTTTCACTTTCTTCTAGCATCAATGCCCCTGGCTGCCCATAGCCTTATTAAGTAGGTGGTCTGCTGTTCTTCCTTCAAACATATGAAGTATCAGATGATAAAGATCTTTCTCCATCCAATTTTTTTAGGGTCCTTTTTTTTCCCTTGGGGGTCACTTCGGTGAAATCTCACCAATTTGCTAAAGGTTAACATGGCTTCCAGGAATATAAAGAGTAAAGCTAGAATAATAATAATTACCATTGATATAACACCTTGAAGATTACAAAGTGGTTTTATAGATATTTAATTTTATCCTTACCTGGGAGGAAAGTGCTATTATTTCTGCAACCTTTCCCCCTTTTTGCAGATGAAGAAACTGAGACAGGTAGCAATTAAGTGATTTGCATGGCCTTACACAGCTAGAAATTGTCTGAGATTACATTTGAACTCAGATTCAGGCCTTCTATATACTGCTCTGCTTGTTGCTGAAAGACCTAAAAAACAGAAGCCCAGACTGTTAGAATTAGAAAATCTCTTAGAGGTATACAATCCAATTCTTATTTTAGAAGCCCCCTAAAATTAAGTAGCTTTAGTTCCTTGATCCCAGTCTGTTGGCACATTCCCCTCCCATAGGTTGTCTCTCTACACATTATGTCACCCAGCTAACACTGGCGTTTTGATAGGAATCTTTCTCTTGGCCCCCAGACTATACTCTTGAGTTTATTCATTCTCTCCTAAAAACAATTCTGTCAATCAAATTTGAGAACCAGTAGGAGCTTTCAGGGTTTCGCTTCCAATTCAAAGCATCATCTTTGTAAGAACATCCCTGACAAATGGTTATCTTAAACTTGTAAGCTCCTTAAGGGCTAGGGATGTCTCTCTTTTTCTTATTTGTATCTCTAGTGCTTAGCTTAGCACACTGCCTAGCACATAGTAGATGCTTAATAAATGTTTGTTGATTGATTGATTAAATAAAATGATGAGGAGCTCCCTTCTTAACAAAGTAGCACAAAAACATTTTTGAACATGATCAAGTGTTGGAAGAATTGTATTGAATCAAAAATCTATTTTCCATAGTTATGAAAAAATGGATTGTCTCTTTCAATGGTTACTGAAACGAGGTTCAGGTTAGACCCAATTATATTGGTGTAGTGAGGATGTCCCTGGGACTGGGAGTCTAGAGTTCTTATAATTCTTATAGTTCTGATTCTATTAGTGACTTTTAAGCCTTGACCTTGAGCAAACTTATTTCCATGAACTTAATGTCTTAGTGTTCTCGTGAACTAGAACCCAGTGTTAAAATAGGATAGTTTGACTAAGTTGGTCATAGGCTAATTAATCCAAACCTTAGTCTAGTTTATCCCCCTCATATTATTTCATTTTACTTAAAGGAATTTATTAATAATTTTATTTTCAAAATATATGCAAAGATAGTTTTGAACATTCATCTTTGCAAAAGATGTTCCAAATTTTTCTCTCTCCTTTTCCCCTCCCTCTTCCCCTCTCCTAAACAGCAAGGATTCCAATATAGGTTAAACTCATGCAATTTTTCTAAACACATTTCCACATTTATCATGCTGTACAAGAAAAATCAGGACAAAAAGAAAAAAATTGAAAGAAAAAAAAACAAGCAAGCAATAACAAAAAAGGTGAAATACTATGTTGTTATCCACATTCAGTCCCTATAGTCTGCGTGTAGATGGGACTTGAACCATATCTTCCAGCTGTAGAGGCCATGTTTTTCCCACTGTACTTTGCTGCTTTCTCAGTTCTATTCAAGGAATCTTTGATTTTCAGATCCCATTATTGAGTTTCAAATTCTTTCTGTCAAAGGGATTGAACTTGGTCAATGAAAATTAGGAAAATACATCACTGGTAGAGAAAAGGAGCAGCAACAGATGGCTAACATAGTGGGGCCTCCTCCTAATTTTTGCTAATTGATGTAGTCCAAAAGCAACAATTTAAACATAAACTTCCCCATCTTTTCTTTAAGTTTGGGGGTAGGGAAGTACTTAGTGGAGCATATATTTCAGCATCAATCAAGAAATAGTTCCTTATTTTGTCTACCAGAAGGGATTGTTGACATTAAGATCCAAAAATCAGAACTAGAACTTCAAAAGACCACAAAACTTAGGAGGTTAGGGCTGGCAGCTAGTTGATATAATGGGCAGAGTGCAGGCCTGGGTATCAGGAAGTTGCTTGTTGTTCAGTTGTGTCCAACTGCTGTGACTCCATTTGGGTTTTTCTTGGCAAAGGTACTACAGCGGTTTGCCATTTCCTTTTCCAGCTCATTTTCCAGATGAGGAAACTGAGCCAAAGAGGGTTAAGCGACTTGCCCAGGATCTCACATAGCTAGTACATGTCTGAGGCTGGATTGCAATTTACAGGATGAGTCTTCCTGACTCCAGGATTGGCATTTTATCCATTGCACCACCTAACTGCTTCTGATGACAGGAGATCTGAACTCACCTATGAGAGCCTCAGTAGCTTCCTCAAGTGTAAAATAGATATAATAAGAGCATCCCTCCCCCACTATAGGGTTGTTGAGTCAAGTGAGATTATATTACAATAACCAATTACATAATAGAGGACCAATGATGAAGCATATTACCTAATGGAGAGGGGATAGAGGTAGGATGAGACATTTTTGGATGTTTTGTTTTTCTTTTGTTTTATTAGGTTTTGGCAGGAGGAAAGGGGGCATTTGGGATAAGATTTCTCTTCCTTAATCTTACCTTCCCCCCCCAAAAAAATTACAAGAGTGAAAAACAAGCTGTATATAGTAGAGATTCACAGTTTCATGTACAAGCCTCTCTTGTTCTACAGTATACATGGAAATGCTTTTTAAAAAATTTGTTGTTTAAATTCAGAAATAAAAAATAAAAGGGGGTACACAGTACATAGTAAGTTTAGAACATAAACGTCAGAGCTGAAAGGGACTTAGGACACAGTCACAGGATTTAGGACCCAAAGGAATTTTGGGGATTAATCTAGTTTAATTTCTATAATTGTACAAATAAAGAAACTGAGGTTCATAGAGGATAAGTGATTTGTCCCCAAGGTCATAGAATTTATGAATAGCATGGTTACGGTTAGAAGGGACCTTGGGCTTTAGAGCAGAGGGGACTGGGGGCTGTAGAGCAGAAAACATAAGATCTGGAAGGATTGTAGATGTTATCTAATTAAGAAAGGACTTCCAAAAGAACTGCTAACTCTCTTGTTCTTTTGGGTGGACAGTCTGCTGAGGAGACAGCTGTTTCACAGTCTGTAGGGAGTGATATCAGGCAATTAGCTAATTGGTTGGGGGAGGTGACCTGTCAGACACTGGTAGAGAATATATCTGCTTTTAGGGTCTGAGAGGAACAATATATCTTCAGTGTCTTGTCTCTCTGTGCCACCAAATCTTCCTCCCCATTATCGTCCACCCTCCCACCCCCACCCGTTAAAGCCTCTAGTGTCCTGGAATAGCCACAAATGAGGAATCTGTTTTCCCCAGATAAAAACTTCTGATATTAGAGATTGCTGTGGGCTTGGTGAGGGATAGACGTAGAGTTTGAAATGTTTCAGGATTATGCCATAATTAGTCCCCTACAAACTATAGCCCATGACTGTCCTGCCAGGGGAATTCTATCATTTATTAGATTCTGCTTTCTACAGGGCTTTTGGCTCTTTAAATGTTAGATGAGTTGCTGTGTGTTAGGAGGAACAAGTGTTTCTCTTTGGGAGGAAGTAGCTTTGGATGATGAATAAAGGGAAAAATTTAAAAATGAATTAATGGTGATCTTAGTGTGATTTCAAATGTGAAAGAAGCTTTTAAAAGGAGGATATTGTGAAGGAAAGGGTAATGGATTTGAGTCCGAAAAACTTGGATGCTAATTCTGGTTCTGTTTTGTGGACTAGCCTCAGTTTTCTCCTCTGTAGAATGGAACATGCTGATGATTGTATATTTCAGAGGGTAGATGTGAGCAAAGTGCTTTGTATACCTAAAAGCATGTTATTTATAATCACAGGTATATGATTACTATTAATACTATGCAATTATTATATGCAAGAAAGGTATATGACTAGTATGCAATTATTATATGTAGTATAGCCTTCCGGCTATAATTGCAACTGCCCATGAAACTAAGTTCAGAGTCAGTCTGAGTTGGAAAAGCCCTTAGAGATCTTTTCCAATTCCCTCATAATGGGGAAGCTGGAGTCCAGAGAAGGAAAGGGACTTCCCTGAAGGTATATATATTCATTAAAGGGATTTTTCCAAGCCAGGGTTCTTTCCATGTTACCCTGTTCTTTCTCAGAAATACAAGCGGTAAAAGCAAAAATTAAAGAAAAAAATTAATTAGCAGCTTATTAGAAAACGTAAATTTGATAGTAAGGAAAGCAGGCAGGGACAAGAAGCAAAAGCCTTTCAATTACCCTTTGCCCTCTTAAAATCTCAGGGCTGGAAGGAAAAAAGAACATACAGAATATTGGATCTGGAAAGCATTTGAACATTAAATTTATTTATTTATTTTAAGCTTTTTATTTTCTTTCTTTCTTTTATTTTTTTTAAAATAGTTTTTATTTACCAGATATATGCATGGGTAATTTTACAGCATTGACAATTGCCAAACCTTTTGTTCTAATTTTTCCCCTCCTTCCCCCTCCAGATGGCAGGTTGACTAATACATGTTCAATATGTTAAAGTATAAATTAAATACAATATATGTATACATGTCCAAACAGTTGTTTTGCTGAACAAAAAGAATCGGACTTTGAAATAGAGTACAATTAGCCTGTGAAGGAAATAAAAAATGCAGACAGACAAAAATAGAGGGATTGGGAATTCTATGTTGCGATTCATAATCATCTCCTGGAGTTCTTTTGCTGGGTGTAGCTGGTTCAGTTCATGACTGCTCTATTGGAACTGATTTGGTTCATCTTATTGTTGAAAATGGCCACATCCACCAGAATTGATCATCATATAGTATTGTTGCTGAAATATATAATGATCTCCTGGTCCTGCTCATTTCACTCAGCATCAGTTCATGTAAGTCTCTCCAGGCCTTTCTGAAATCATCCTGCTGATCATTTCTTACAGAGCAATAATATTCCATAATATTCATATACCACAATTTATTCAGCCATTCTCCAATTGATGGGCATCCACTCACTTTCCAGTTTCTGGCCACTACAAAGAGGGCTGCCACAAACATTTTTGCACATGTGGGTGCCTTTCCCTCCTTTAAAATCTCTTTGGGATATAAGTCCAGTAGAAACACTGCTGGATCAAAGGGTTTGCACAATTTGATAAATTTTTGTGTTAATTAAAATTTTGACTTATTGTTATTAAAAAAATTTGAGTTAATTAAATTAAATTATTAAATTGAGCATTCAAATGTCTCTGCTAGTCTCTTTTTGTATTGGCAAGGAACTAGAAATTGAGTGGATGCCCAAAAGTTGAGAATAAGTTATGGTATATGAATGAAGTAGATTATTATTGTTCTATAGGAAATAATGAGCAGGCTGATTTCAGAAAGATCTGCAGAGACTTCCATGAACTGATGCTGAGTGAAGTGAATAGAACCAAGAGAACATTGTGCACAGCAACAAGAAGATTATGTAATGATCAAGTGTGATGAATGTGGCCATTTGCATTTAGAGAGTGGTTCATCTGGACTCAGTATAACTCACTACATAGTATTTTCCCCATTTTGTTATTGTTGTTTCCTTGTTTGTTTTTTCCCCTCATTTTTTCTCCTTTTGATCTGATTTTTCTTGTGCAGCATGATAAATGTGGAAATGTATTTAAAAGAATTGTACATGTTTAACCTATATTGGGTTACGTGCTATTTGGGGGAGGGAAAAAGGGAGAGAGGGAGAAAAATCCCTAAGACAATGTTTTGCAAGAGTGAATGTTGAAAATTATCTTTGCATATATTTTGAAAAATAAAAAGCTATTATTTAAAAAAAAAAGTCTCTGCTAGAAAGGATCTTAGAACAAAGACTATTAAAGCTGGAGGAACATCAGAAAATAAGATATTTGAATTAGGAGGCATTTTGCAACAGTCATAAGATCTTACTTAGAACATGGAAATAAAAGGGCCACTAGAGATCCTTTGATCATATGCCGAAAGCCAGGAGGAATCTTAGTTCAGGTTCTTTATTTTACCCAAGAGAAAACAGTCCCAGGGACTGGATATGTAAGGCATAACATTTAAAGACTGACTCCACTTAAACCACAATCTCACTGGTAGTAAATGAGAGAGTCACAGTTTGAACCTAGGTTTTTCCTCTTGAAGATCCAGAGTTCTTCCCATCAATGATGTCATGCTGCTTCCTTATCAGGTCTTCTTAATCCCCCTCCCCCTTTATTTAATAATTGAGGCCCAGAGAGGCTTTTGTCCCATGTCACACAATGAGTCAGTGGCAGGAGTGGATCTCTACTGTCCTGTCTGAAGTTTCGTTGAGTGTTCTTTCCACCACATCATGCATCCTTCTCATTTGTCCACAGAGAACTTTTCTGCTCCCTTTTCAGATTGATCTCTTTGTGAAACTCTGACTTCCTCAGTCTGAGATTTGGAACATTAAATAATGTAAATGTTAGAGTCTTCCTTTTCTGCCCTCTCACCTGGTGTGTGACATTTAAACTAAGGGATTTCTAGGATTTTAGAGATCATCTAGTTCTAACTTCATTTAATAGTCAGAAAAATTGAGATTGGGTAGGGTGGTGAGGGTGATATGATATTTGCATGCCCATCATAGAAATTAGAACTAGGAGAAACTCTTTTCTTTACCTGGGGTCTATGAATTTTTTTTTTTTTTAATTTAGAAAACTATTTCAATATAATTCATTGCCATTGTAATTCTCTGTATTTTATGTATCTAAAAGTTTTATTCTAAAATTTCTGTAGGCTTAAGGGATCCATAACAGCAACAACAACAACAAAAAAGATTAAAAATCTCTGGTCAGAGACCATTTTTATTCAAGCTTCTCATTTAACTGGGGAAGCAACAAACATTTATTTATTTGTTTTCCCAGATTGCCAATACTCCCCTCCCCCCAACATGTTTTTATGTTATTTATTTCATTAAATGTTTATTAATTACATATAAAAATTTAACATTCAATTTTTAAAAATTTTGAGTTCCAAATTCTCTCTTTTTCTTCCCTCCTTGAGAAGGCAAACAATTTGATATAGATTATTTATACATGCAAAGTTATGTGAAACATATTTCTGCATTAATCATATTGCAAAAGAAAATACACCCCAAAAAACCAAAATAAAAAAGATTTAAAAATATACATATTTTAATTCAGACTTCATTCTTTCTCTGGAGGTGGATAATATTTTTCAAAATAAGTCCTTCATAATTTTCTTGGGTTATTCACATTTGATCATCCTACAACATTGCTGCTACTGTGTACAATGTTCTAGTTCTATTCACTTCACTTTGTATCAGTTCCCATAAGTCCTCAGGTTTTTCCAAAAGCATCCTTCTTACCATTTCTTGCAGCACAATAATATTCCCTCATAATCATATTTGTTCAGCCATTCCCCAATTGATGAGCATCCCCTCAATTTCCAATTCTTGCTACCCCAAAAAATCTACAATATCTTTTCCTTTGATTAGGTATTTCTGTTTCAAAGAATATGCACAGTTTTATACTCCTTTGAGCATAGAGTAAACAAGCATTTATTAAAGTTATCATGTGTCATTGATCTAAGAGCTTTGCAGATATTGTCTGATTTGATCCTTAAAACAACCCAGTGCAATTGGTGCTATTATGATCTCAAAATTTAGAAAACAAAACCTAGTGACTTGTTTACAGCCACATAGTTAAGTGTCTAAGGTTATATATATCTAAGGCTCTAGACCAAGAGCACTGTTCAAAAGAGTCCAAAAGAGAAAATAAGGCACATGATGCCTTCTTCCAGTTACCATTGATTGAAACCTATAATGCTAATTCTCCCTTCTATAGCAGTTGTGAGTTTTCAGAGTAACTTACCTAAGGGAAATAGTATAAAGATTATTTTCCTTAATTTTACAGATAAGGAAACAATCTCAGATGAATTGCCTGGTATCACTTGGGTAGTAAATTGGAACTGAGATTTAAAATTCAGGTCTTCTGAATCCATTTTTATGGCCTCTTTATTAATCAATCAACAAAGATTTATTAAGCCTTTACTATGTCCCAGGCTTTGTGTTAGCTACTTATACTGTGGCATTGGGGGACAAGTGGTAGCTTTAGTGTCAGAGGACACAGAACTGCCAATTAACTACTTAAATACAAGTCCCCAACCTGTCTGGAGTTCAGATTTCTCATCTGTAAAATGATGGTATTGGACTAAGTAATCTAAGGTCCTTTCTCATACTGTTTCCTAGGATTCCATTATCCTATATGGTCCAGATACAAAAGTGAGACATGTACAGGAGAGAGAAGAATCACAGCCAAGTTTCTGCTGAATGAATTTTATCCAGGGACTGTTTTCTTTCCCTTGTGACACTACAGT
>NC_133619.1:508776008-508866008 GCF_048593235.1 Sminthopsis crassicaudata
GCCATTACTTGCATTTTTATTACAGTGGCTTTGTGTTCTCACTACAAAACTTCGTTGTTTGCTTTTTGATATTCCAGAGTGTCCATTGGTACCAACATCTGCTCAGTAATGCTCACTCTAAGAGCTGCATTTACTGCCTCTGTAGTCAGGAACTTCCTCAATAAACACTTGTGGGATTGATTCAGAATGGCAAGAAGACAAGAATGAAGCAGTTATCTCACAATAGTCATTCCCATGCAAGGGGTCTTCAGATCAGAAAGTTTGCCTTCTGCTTTAGGTCACTTTCCTAATGCCTAACAGTCCGTTTTATTTGAGAAGGAACATAATTGTTGCCATCAGGGTTTTTAAGAGCTGCCATGTAGACAAGAGATAAGTTCTGTACCTCTTGCTTACTGGGTGTAATAAGAATTATTAATGGAAGTTGCTTTTGATGTGGTGTGGAGATTGTTTTCCAAATGCACTTGATAGTTTCATGGACAGTCTATAGATGGGATCTTTATGCAGTTGCCTCATTATCTAATCAACCTGTCTCTGAAGATGCTGTCACTCTTGTACAGTCTGCATATCAAGACCAGCCATCTTCTGCTAAGTGATCTCATGAGGTTGTTAAGGTGCTAAATCTTCACAATCTTCCTGGAGACTCTTAGTAATCTCCAGTTGGACTTTCAGGCCTTGTGCTTTACCCACCTTTGACATCATACTTGTGAAAGATCGTTAGTAACATATCAAAAGATCTTGGTCTTTTAAACTTTGCTCATTCTGTAACTTCTGTAATGTCCTCCCCCTTTTTTTTCCCTTCTGGGAGAAATAGCTCTGCCCTCTTCCCATCTCTCAGCTGATTTGTTTTCATCTCTTGCTGTGGATGATCCATTATAACCTCTTGTTTTGCCTTCAAGGTCTCTATGTTTGGAAACAACCAGGAGCCAATTAAAAGTAATTTTATTTGCTATTCAAGTCTCAAATTTCTTTTTTAAAATAGTAGTAAAATTTCCCCAATTATATGTTAAGAAAAATTTTAGCATTAATTTTTACAAGATTCTGAGTTACAAATTTTTCTCCTTCCCTCCCTCCCTCTCCTTCTCTCTTCCAAAGATGGTAGGTAGTTTATACATATGCTATCATATAAAACTTATTTCCATATTAGTCATAGTTGTGAAAGAAAAAACAGATCAAAGGGAAAAAAACGTAAAGAATAAAATAAGAGGCAAAGTGCTTTAAACTGCATTCCAAATCCACCATCTCTTTATCTGCTTATGCTTAGCATTTTTCTTTGTGATCCCTTATATTTATCTTAAATTATTGGTTGCTGAAAAGAGCTGAGTCAATCATAGCTGATCATCACACGATGTTGCTGATACTGTGTACAATGTTTTCCTGGTTCTGCTCATTTCATTATACACCAGTTTGTACAAGTCTTTCCAAGTTTTTCTGAAATTTGCTTGCTCATCATTTCTAAATATATTGGAATATATAAATTCCATTATATCCACAGCTAGTTCAGCTCTTTCCCAATTAATGGGTATCCCCTCAATTTCCAATGTTTTGGCAATATGAAAAGGGCTACTATTTCTTTTTTTTTTTTTCTTTTTTTTTTTTTCTTTTTTTTTTTGCATTGTAGGTCCTCTTCCCTTTCCTATGAGATTTTTGGATTATAGACTTAGTAGTAGTATTGCTGAGTCAAAAGGTATGAACAATTTGGGCATATTTCCAAAATGTAGACTCAAATTTCTTAACCAATTCTAACAGCTGGACATATTCAGAAAACTTTCCTTTCTTCTCAGCCATTGACAATTGGCCTCCTTCACTGACTACATAGGTCTAAACTTTGTAGAGCCCACAGCTCCAGATTATGCTATTTAGATTCAGAAAACACCTAGTTAAAACTTAATCAGCTAGCTAAATCAGTTTTCACATCTATAAGCATTTTAAATTTGCCTTTTGAAATGTGGTTATTTCTCTGCTGCCTCTAGCTCTCTCATTTTAACTCTTATCCGAGTTATGATCAGAGACATCCTTTTAAATTCATTTTATACTTCTAATCCAAGCAAATTGTTTCCCAGGACTCCAATTAAAGCAATACAAAGGAACTGGGTAAAATTATGGTGGAGAAAAATTCTTTTTATCCTTGCCCACTTATATCTCTCATGTTCCATGCAAATCAGAGGCTCAGCTGGATGAATGATCAAAAAAAGTTAACTATTGCTCCACTTCTCTCAAGAAAGAAATCATTGTCTTTTATTTTGTACTATGGCCAAAGTAAAAGTGCTGGTTTCTCTCTATAGGAACACTTTAGATGAGTCAGCCAAATGAATCCCTGGTGATAGTTCCTAAGCAAACAAAGAGGGAAAACACCTGGGCGGGATTTCCCATTAGCTAAATGAAAATATTTACATATTACAAGTCAAGAAAAAGCAAAATGAATGGGATGAATGTTGTGTCTCAGGAAGATGATTTATCTACCCACTCCAACATCCCAAAAATGATCTTATCACTGGATATCTTCAAGAGGAAACTAGAAGAACACTTGTCAGGACTGGTGTAAAAAAGGAGATACAGATTAGACTAGTTCTAAAATTCTGAGATTCTCTGACTTGATTCACATTTCCTTGACTATACAGTATTTTACAAAGAATTTTGTTGGTTATGATGTAGGGTAGAAGTCACTAAACTTTGCAGTCTAAAGATCAACATATAAGCCAATTACATTTTTCTCTTTTTCTTACTGTAAAATATAACAATTTTAACATAAATCAATATCTGTTAAGTTCTTGCTTGAATAATCATTTTTACATTTTCAAAGGTTAGTCATTGATAAGAATCATAAGAAAATAATGGGTGCATTAAGCAGTGAACTAAAAGTCAAAAGAAATCTGACTCAAGTCCCAGTTCTAACATTTACTAATTTCATAATTCCAAACAAATCACTTCATCTGTTTCCTTATCTACTACCTACCTCATTGAATTATTTCGAGCAAAGAGCTTTGTAAAATTTAAAATGCTGTAAAATACATTGTCATTAACAATAAATTGATATTTGTATAATGCTTAAAGTTTTGTAAAATATTTTACACCTATTATTGATATTTATTATATTGGTCTATATGGACTGAGGAAAAAAACCTGATAATATCCCTATTGATTTTATCCCTAAGTTTAGTGTCTCCAAGTTTCAAGTTTGTGCATATCTGCTTATGGTCTGTGAGTTATTTTTGCCTTACCATACCATGTAGATGTGAAGGTACTGTATTTTTTGTGATTGTACTGTCTTTGAACACAGAAGGGATTTAGAACATAAATTTAGATCTATCTAGAGACTTTTGCCTATTAAGTTGGGATTAAATCTATCTCTAACTGCCATCTCTAACAGCTGAGGATACACTCCTGAATCCATCTATCCCTGCTTACAAACAGAAACCTACTTTTAAAAAATCTCTTCTGTGCTGAAGACACAAATCACCCATCTCCTCAAGATTAGAACCCAGGAAGAAACTACAGCTATTAGTACCATGGCCAGGGGCAGAGGTGGTACTAAGAACAGCTTGCTGAATTTGACAAAATCCAACATCCATTCCTACTAAAAACTCTTGAGAGTATAGGAATAAATGGATTATTCCTTAGAATAATCAGGAGTATATATTTAAGACCGTCAGTAAGCATAATATGCAATAGAAATAAACTGCAACCTTTCCCAGTAAGATCAGGAGTGAAACAAGGTTGCCCACTATCACCATTACTATTCAATATAGTACTAGAAACGCTAGCCTCGGCAATAAGAGCCGAGAAAGAGATTCAAGGAATTAGAGTAGGAAATGAGGAAATTAAACTATCACTTTTTGCAGATGACATGATGGTATACTTAGAGAACCCCAAAGACTCTGCTAAAAAGCTACTAGAAATAATTCAAAATTTCAGCAAAGTGGCAGGATACAAAATAAATCCACATAAATCCTCGGCATTTTTATATATCACTAACAAAATGCAACAGCAAGAGATACAAAGAGAAATTCCATTCCAAACAAATGTTGAGAGTATAAAATATTTGGGAATCCATCTACCAAAGAAAAGTCAGGAATTATATGAGAAAAATTACAAAACACTTGCCACAAAAATAAAATCAGATTTAAATAATTGGAAAGACATTCAGTGCTCTTGGATAGGCCGAGCGAATATAATAAAGATGACAATACTCCCCAAACTAATCTATTTATTTAGTGCTATACCAATCAGACTCCCAAGAAACTATTTTAATGACCTAGAAAAAATAACAACAAAATTCATATGGAAGAATAAAAGGTCAAGAATTGCAAGGGAACTAATGAAAAAAAACTCAGAGGAAGGTGGTCTAAGTGTACCTGATCTAAAGCTATATTATATAGCAGCAGTCACCAAAACCATTTGGTATTGGCTACGAAATAGACCGGTAGATCAGTGGAACAGATTAGATACAAAGGACAAAAAAGGGTACATCTATAGCAATCTAATCTTTGACAAACCCAAAGATTCCAACATTAGGGATAAAAATTCATTATTCGGAAAAAACTGTTGGGAAAACTGGAAATTAGTATGGCAGAAATTAGATATGGATCCACACTTAACACCATATACCAAGATAAGATCAAAATGGGTCCATGATTTAGGCATAAAGAGGGAGATAATAAATAGATTAGAGGAACAGAGGATAATCTACCTCTCAGACTTGTGGAGGAGGAAGGAATTTATGACCAGAGGAGAACTAGAGATCATTATTGATCACAAAATAGAAGATTTTGATTACATCAAACTAAAAAGTTTCTGTACAAACAATACTAATGCAAACAAGATTAGAAGGGAAGTAACAAATTGGGAAAATATTTTTAAAAACAAAGGTTCTGACAAAGGTCTCATTTCCAAAATATATAGAGAACTGACCATAATTTATAAGAAACCGAACCATTCTCCAATTGATAAATGGTCAAAGGATATGAACAGACAATTCTCAGAGGAAGAAATTGAAACTATATCCACTCACATGAAAGAGTGTTCCAAATCACTACTGATCAGAGAAATGCAAATTAAGATCACTCTGAGATACCACTACACACCTGTCAGATTGGCTAAGATGACAGGAACAAATAATGACAAATGTTGGAGGGGATGTGGGGAAATTGGGACACTAATACATTGCTGGTGGAGTTGTGAAAGAATCCAGCCATTCTGGAGAGCAATCTGGAATTATGCCCAAAAAGTTATCAAACTGTGCATACCCTTTGACCCAGCAGCGCTACTACTGGGATTATATCCCAAAGAAATACTAAAGAGCGGAAAGAGACATATATGTGCCAAAATGTTTGTGGCAGCTCTTTTTGTTGTAGCTAGAAACTGGAAGATGAATGGATGTCCATCAGTTGGAGAATGGTTGGGTAAATTGTGGTATATGAAGGTTATGGAATATTATTGCTCGGTAAGAAATGACCAGCAGGAGGAATATAGAGAGGCCTGGAGAGACTTAAATCAACTGATGCTGAGTGAAATGAGCAGAACCAGAAGATCACTGTACACTTCAACAACAATACTGTATGAGGATGTATTCTGATGGAAGTGGAAATCTTCAACATAAAGAAGATCCAACTCACTTCCAGTTGATCAATGATGGACAGAGGTAGCTGCACCCAGAGAAGAAACACTGGGAGGGGAATGAAAATTGTTAGCACTAATATCTGTCTGCCCAGGTTGCATGTACCTTCGGATTCTAATGTTTATTGTGCAACAAGAAAATGATATTCGCACACATGTATTGTACCTAGATTATATTGTAACACATGTAAAATGTATGGTATTGCCTGTCGTTGGGGGGAGGGAATAGAGGGAGGGGGGGTAATTTGGAAAAAATGAATACAAGGGATAATATTATAAAATATATATATATATATATATATATATATATAATAAAAAAAAAAAAAAAGAACAGCTTGCTGAGTCTTCACTTAACACTAAGCTTTTTAAAGTCTAACTATATTACACCATAATTATGGGGTGGCATTTCTAAGGAGGAAGAGAAAAACTTATTACCAGTAGTAATAAAACTGACTGCTGTTTAGGAAAAGGTATGTCACCTAGAATGATGACACCCAAAATGGTGATTGGGAAGCTGTGTATGCGTCCATGTTTTCCCTCTGCCAGCTGAGATATTAGAAAATTAGATAATATAGATTTTCTCAAGGCATTCTAAGCTGTGTCTCTGATATGGATGCTGTCTAAGATTTTGTCCTATCAACCTCAAAGAATGATCAAGAGTTCTAGATGTACAAACAGATTTTTTGGGAGCTGGACCACTGAGCACTGAAGGGCTGCATTTAACAGTGGTTAAATTCCAATGTGACATTCCTTAAGATTATTCCTATTCTCCCAGAGGCACAGATCTTCAGCTATTCTCCATTAGGTGGAAAGTGGCATCTTATACTGGGTTTCTTTGATTATTGTAATAGCTCCCTAAGAGGAAAATCTGGCAAGTGGTTATCATCTGCCAATTGTGAAACTTCTTTTAATCTTTCCTTGTTCTTCCCTAGCTCTTGTAAATCAATTCTTCTGTACTTTCAATAATTGTATACCTCAGCTACAGAACTCTTATTTGTGTACTTGACCTAGTGCTGACACTTTCCCCAGTCTTTATTCTTTTTACATTTTTACCTCTATAAACATATCTGGGGGGGCAGGAGCATATCCAGAATTAAATTGTTAGAATTCAAGTGTTATGACACTACTACTCTTGACAGTAAAAAGATTTCTTATAAAAATCTGTATAAATATTTTCCACATTTCTTTTTTTAATCAATTGAGTAGGTTGTATCATATAATAAGGAACTTGTTATACAAATAAGTTATTTGTTTAAAAATAAAAGAGAGAAAGGTTGGCCACATGGTAAGGAGTGACATAATATGCAGCCATCCCAAGTGTTTCACTGATGTCCTCATAATGTTAGGGGAAAATAAAAAAGATGTCTGAAAAATTGAGTGGGCCTCTTCTAGTAAATTTACGATAGGAACAAGTGTCATATAATCTGGACAACCATAGATATGATGTGATCTTAACACTGAAAGAAATGCTCACATCTATTTGAGTATTTGACCATTTTAAGTTTATTTGAACAAAGTTTAGTGCCAGGTTCTACCAGAGGACTTAGCACAGAAAATGGGGGTTAATAACGGTAGATATATAGATATAGATATATCAAAGCTTTCTCTTAATTTAGATTAACAGTGAAAGAGAATCTTGGGATTGAGGCTTATCTCTCTAAAAGGGTTCCTTAACAATAAGCCTTCTCTATATATGTCCCTCCCTGAGCATTCTCTGGTCACATAGGTTCTTTGTCATTGATAGTTTAGTACCCATGGGAGAGTATAGCCCATATGTGCAAGAAAAGAAATACTTTCAAAGAAAGTCTTTTGTTTCTAATTAACATATCTTTTGGTTAGCAGGCTAAAGTAAACACAGGGGTTGGGGGCTTATGATAGATAGTGAATAATTGCTCTCTTGTCAATTATCTACTATCAGTTAGCAACAAACATTATTAAGCCCTTACTGTTTTTCATGTGCTAAGCTTTGGGGAAACAAAGAAAGACAAAAACAAGGATGAAGCTAAGACGGTAGAGAAAGGGCAGGAATATGTCTTATCTATCCCCTAACCTCCTTCCAACAAGTTTAAATAATTCAGAGTAGAAGGACTCACAAAAGGGGGGGGGGGGGGGAAGCAATTTTCCAGCCTGAGACAACTTAGAAAGTGGCAGGAAAGAGAGATGGGAGAACAATCTAACACAGGCTGGGTCCCAGCAAACCAGTTAAGAGTGGCTAAATCGATGGTGGCAAGGGTGGTTTCCAGATTCTTCAGCCCATACATGGTAGGGTCACAGCCCACACATATGGAGTCAGACAACTTATCAGAAAGAGATCACACCACAGACAAGACTCTGTTGCATTGTTTATACTCAGATGTAGATCATAATCTGGCTCAGTCCTGGGTCCCAGTTGCTGGGTGAGGAGGAGCACTAGCACACCAGAACTTGGGGTTACAGAGGAATAGGGCCCTGGTCACAGTTCCAGAACAGAAATCAGAGCTTGTGATCACTCACAGACCAAAGCACAGGCCAGCAGAGTGGCAAACATAACTCCCCCTAGGTTGTAATACTTCAAAAGAATCAAAAACTTACAGGTCCCCAGAATTATCTCTGAAAACAGCTGCACAAAAAAACCCAACAATGACAAAACCCTGAAGCTTAGGACATTGTCACCTCCACAACCAGAAGCAGAGCCCCGTTTTAGCATAAAATTAAAAGAAATAGCCTGGAAAAAATGAGCAAACAGCAAGAAAAAAATCCTAACTAGAGAAAGCTATTATGGTTACGGGAAAAATTAAAAGACAAATTGAGAAGGTGACAGCAAAATTCAAACTGCTACATTCAAATATGGAAAGAAAAATAGGAATTGATCTCAGGTCATGGAAGAGGTTTAAAAAGATTTTCAAAATCAAGTAAGAGACATAGAGGGAAAATTGGGAAGACAGGTGAAAGTGATGTCAGAAAATCATGAAAAAAGAATCAACAATTTGGTAGAGGACACACACAAAAACCACTGGAAAAAAAAAAACTGCACCTTTAAAAACAGAATAGGCCAAATGGTTAAAAAAAAAAAAAGGGGGGGGGCACAAAAGTCTAATGAAGAGATGTACTGAACAAATGGTAAAAGATTTGCAAAAATTCACTGAATAAAAGAATTAATTAAAAAGCAAAATTGGATAAATGGGGAGAAAGGTATAAAAATTCACTAAAGAAAAGAAATTAAAAAGTAGTATTATACAAGTGGAATTTAATGACTTCATGTGACATTAAGAAACAATAAAACATTTAAAATAACAGAAAATAAAAGAAAATGTGAAACATCTCATTGGAAAAACAATTGACCTGGAAAATAGATCAAGGAGAGGTGATTTAAGAATTTAAATCAAAAAAGGATCCTAGACTCTATCTTTCAAGAAATTATCAGAAAAACTGTCCTGATATTCCAGAACCAGAGGGCAAATGAGAAATTGAAAGCATCTAGTAATCATCTCCTAAAAGAGATTCCAAAATGAAACTCACAAGAATCTCAGAAGTCAAGGGAAAAAAAATTACAAGAAGCCAAAAAGAAACCATTAAAATAGGATGAGAAGAGAACCAAAGTCAGATAAGCAGGGGGAAATGGCAAGGAGAGAAAGACATAGTAATCATAATTGTGAAAAAACATTTATAGCAAGATTCTCTGATAGACAAAGAAATTAAGTCAAATTTATAGAAATGAGAGCCATTCCTTAATTGATAAATGGTCAAAGGATATGAATAGGCAGTTTTCAGACCAAGTAATCAAACCTAGGTATAATCATGAAAAAATGTTCTAAATTGCTATTAATTTAGAGAAATGTAAATTAAAACAACTCTGAGCTCCCACACTTATCAGGGTAGCAAAAAAACCTTTTTTTTTTTGGAAAAAATGTCAAATATTGGGGGGATGTGGGAAAATTAAGACACTTGTCTTAATTGTTGGTGAAGTAGTATACTTATTCAATCATTCTGTAAAGCAAAACGGATCTGTGACCAAAGGACTATAAAACTATGCATCCCTTTTCACCCAGCAAACCACTATTAGACATTCCAAAGAGTCAAAAAAAGGAAAAGGAAAAGGACTTATATATACAAAAATCTTTATAATTGCTCTTATAATAGGAGCAAAACATTGGAAATTGAGGAAATGTCCATCAATTGGGGAGAAATTAAATAGATTATTGTATATAATTGAGACAGAATACTATTGTGCTATAAGAAATGATGAACAGGATGCTCTCAGGAAAAGCTGGAAAGACTTAACAAGAACTGGTTCAAAGTGAAATGAACAGAACCAGAACATTGTATACAATAACAGCAATGTCATACGATCAACAGTGAATGACTTAACTATTTTCAGCAATACAATGATTCAAAATAATTCTGAAAAATTTATGATAAAGAATGCTGTCCAACTCCAGAAAAAGAACTGGTAAAGTCTGAATGCAGATTGAAGCATAATTTTCCTTTAATTTCTTTATTTTTCTTGGAAATTAAAATTTTAAAATGTTAAAAATTGCTTCCACATATAATTGGGGAAAAATAAAATTTTAAATTTAAGAAAGACGAAAACATTCTCAGCTTTCTAGTAGTTTACATTCAAATGGGGGAGACAACATACAAATACAAATACATACAATATATATTCAGAATAGATGGAAAGTAATATCAGAAAAGGGAATGAATGTACAAAGGTAGAGATGAGGTCTACTGAAGAAAATGGTAGTTAAGCTGATTCTTCAGAGAAGTCATGGAGTGGGAAATCTCATGCCAATGCAAAGGCATTGAGTCAAGAAATAGAGTATTCTGTAAAAAAAAGAGCAGCAAATTGGCTCCTCCATAACATGTAAACACCCTCTTGTATGCTTCATCCATGATCTAGAAATGAAATGACATTGCCTATGGAAAACATCATGGTCATGGTTTTAAACAAAACTAGGAAGTGAAGGTTCTTGTCCAGGGAGAGGTTTATTAGGAAACCACAAGGTATAGTAAAGCAATCTTTTCTGTGGATGGGTGGGGGCAAAGGTAAGCTGGTAAATATTTAGCAACCAGCTCTTCACAGGAAAAAATGCATGCATGACATACTTTTAAATTTAATCTGAACTATTAATATTTTCTTCAATACTTTTTAAAGTGCAGTCAGTCAATAAAGCAATAAGTCAAACCCTAGTTTGAATCGCCACTTTCTGAGGTATAAATACTCACTCTGAAAATATGACAATCAAATCTAGAATAAGCTAGTTCTACCACAGGGAACTGGTTCAGGGACACAACCGCAAGCTATGCTGTGCACATGAAATAATTCCATTTCTTATCTGACCACCAACCAGTATGCTCATTTTTGTGTTGACAAAGCAATTGAGTTCCATGTGGAAACTTTGACAGAAGTAGAACTGCAATGAATGGTTTGTACTTTTCTATCTCAATCAGTGTGCTGATAAATCACAATTACTATTGTTATACTAAGATAATATTACATTCTCAAGATTCATTTTCTTTTCTCTAAAGATATAGTAGTATTTTACAAAATTTCTGTGAAAATGGTTATTTAAACCGAGATTATATTTATATATCATATTTTATAGTTCTTTACAGTTATATATATATATATATATATATATATATATATATATATATATATATATATATATATATATATATATATATATATATATAAGACTTTATGTCCATCCATTATCCTCCCAACAATGCTGTGAGATAAAGAATGGGTGCTTCCATTTTATAAGCAGGCAAATTGAGGCTATGGGTTTGGCTTGGTTGGGCAAAATTAGGATCATTGGGTGGATGTTGTCAAGGGGATGATTTAGACTCTTTTTAAGGAAATAATTAGATCAATTCCAAACAAAGTCTTTGTTGAGGCCATCTTTTAAGAGCTCAAAGCATATGAACCCTTTGATCTAAGAGGTGGGACTCATAGAGTATGAAAAAAGGTCCAGTTTATTATGCGGTACAGCCTTGTTGATACACATTTTTGCAAGCATGATCAGTGCATGGACAGTAGGCAATCCCCAATCACCATTCAGAGAAGCAGCTCGTGGGCTTTGCTATGCATGGTATCTGCCAATGGAGGAGAGTCATTCCAGCAATTCAGCAGCTCGCTCACAGGCATCCCTGTTCACAGTCACTGGCTGTGATCCTCAGCTTACACTCGTTCCCACGATCACAAATCATTGCTCCTTGCTCAACAAGGGGGTTTCTACAATGCAGCAGAAAACTTATCATGCACCAAAGGTCAAGATGGCCTCAGAACTCCTCTCAGCAGGGTCCCATAACTCATCAAGTCCCAAACTTCCTAATAATTAGTGTATCTCTCTCTCTCTCTCTTTTTTTTTTTTTTTTTTTTTTTTTCCTGAGGCTGGGCTTAAGTGACTTGCCCAGAGTCACACAGCCAGGAAGTGTTAAGTGTCTGAGACCAGATTTGAACTCGGGTCCTCCTGAATTCAAGGCTGGTGCTCTAAACACTGCGCCACCTAGCTGCCCCTAATTAGTGTATCTCAAAGAGAAATGGGTTGCCCTAAGAAATTGAGTTCTCTCTCACTTTTGGTCAAATAAGACAAATTCAATCTGTCACAGGAATTCAAATAATTGAAGATAGTTAGTTATCATGTCCCTCACCAATCTTCTCTCCTAAAGACTAAACATCCCCAGTTCCTCAAATGATTCTAAAGAGTTAATTGTATAAAGAGTCCTTTCTTTAGAATCTAAGATGGCTTTTGTGGTGTGCACTAATGTACAAAAGCTGAGCTCCCATGGATGGGAAGAGGAGAAAGAAGATAATTTTCAGGGTCAATGCTATTCACTAAACTTCAGAGACTCTTCTAATGACTTTGAGTCTTTCTGTTCAGGCAGTAGCTGAAGAAATTTGAGATGAACATTTAGTCTCTTTGTGAGCAATGCAGTTACCAGAAAATGCCTGTCTTTTCTGCTCTTGGTAACCTCAGGCCCCCTCCTTTTACATGCATCAGCTGCCTACTCATTCAACCTCCAGAAAAAATCTTCCCTATTTGATAGGAACTTCCCCCATACTTCATATAACACTTTGCTTGCATTTCTTTAATGCATGTATTACATACAGCAATAGCAATTACCATTTTACTGGGAAACTAGGCTGCTCTGTAGATAAGGTGCTAGCCTTGGAGTCAGGAATCCTAATTAATTGTTTACTAGCTGTGTGAATTTGAGGTGATTCTCTTATTTTTATTTTGCTGGAGACTATTGGGACTAAGTGACTTGTCCACAGTCACACAGCTGGTGAGTGTGAGGGGCCAAATTTGAAGTCAGGTTCTGCTGCCTCTGGGGCTTGAGCTTTATCTGCTGCCCCATCTCTAAACTTCAATTGCCTCGATTCACAGTAAGAACAACAATAGCACCTACATCAAATAAGATAATTTATATTAATGACTTTGCAAAGCATTCTATAAATATTAATTGTTATTATTAGAGAGGAAGATGATGATGATAATAGAGTACTTTAAGAATGGCAAAGAGTTTTCCATAACTTCTCTCTTTCTACTCTACCATAACACCTTCATTCAGTCATTTATAGAATTTATAAAATCATAAGGAAAATAATTAATTATCTAGTCAAGTCCCAAACTGAATAGGAATTTCCTCAACAATATCCTGGACAACTGGTTCTCCAGTTTTTGCTGAATCCATTGCATTTAATCCAGGTAAGAATCAATATAGGCCCGAATTAGACAGCATGAATGTAGAACAAGGTATATATATAAGAGATGTTGTGATGGTAGAAACAAAACCTAACAAATTAAATTTGTAGGTGACTGGAAGTGAGGACTCAAGAATGACACCCAGGTTTTGAGCCTAAAGGATTGTTAAGGGTAGGGTACCCTTAATAGTAACAGGAAAATTGGGGGAAAGAAAGGGTTTAGAGGGAGAGAGAACGTTTTACAAGGAAATAGTGAAAAATGTTAAGGAAAAGATTTTAATAGTACCAGATGTCAAACTATACTATAAAGCAGTAAACTTCAAAAACTATTTGGTACTGCTTAAGAAATAGATATGCTGTTTAGTGGAATAGATAGGTACTTAACATAAAGAAGTAAATGCACACCTAGCCTGGTAGTTGTTAAACCCAAAGCCCCCAAATACTAAGATAAGAGCTTACTATATTAGACAAAAAAATTGGGAAAACTACAAAATATGATAGAAACTACAAATACAACAACTTCTCATACCACATTCCAAGATAAGCTCCAAATGAGTTTATGATTTAAACCAAAATAAATAAATAAAAGAAGAAAGAAAAATTACCTTTCATAACTATGTGAAAATAAGCACTGTTTATGTTGATCAGCCATTCTGGAAAGCAATATGTAACTGTGCCCTCAAAGTTATTAAATTTTACACATTATTTTACCTATTGATACTGCTAGTAGGCCTATACTACTAAAGAGAGCCCCCCCCCAAAAAAAAAGTATCTACATATACTCAAATATTTATATTGGTTCCTTTTGTGGTAGTGGCAGGAGTGAACCCTGAAACTAGATCTCAGACTCCAAAAAGTCTGAGAGAAAAAGCATATTTTCTAGACAAGCCTTTTTTAAACTAAGCAGTATCATTTAATTGGAGATCTTGGTCAAAGCACTCTACATTGATCTTTTGAGGGTAGCCCAGACCTTCTTCAGGAAATTCCAAATTCTGGAAAAAAGCTTTCAAAATTATTTCATTCAGTTGGGAGATCTTGTCAATGAATTGGACTTGCAACTTAAAAAGCTAGAAAAAGACCAAATTAAAAACCCCTGATCAAATACTAAACTTGAAATTCTAAAATTAAAAGGAGAAATTAATAATATTGAAAGTAAAAATACTATTGAACTAATAAATAAAACTAAGAGTTGGTTTTATAAAAAAAACCCAATAAAATAGATAAACCTTTGGTAAATCTGATTAGAAAAAGGAGAGAGGAAAATCAAATTGTTAGTCTTAAAAATGAAAAGGGAGAACTGTCCACCAATGAGGAGGAAATTAGAGAAATAATGAGTTACTTTGCCCAACTTTATGCCAATAAATTGAAAAGCTAAGTGAAATGAATGACTACCTCCAAAAATATAGGCTTTCCAGATTAACAGAGGAGGAAGTAGATTGTTTAAATAGTCCCATTTCAGAAAAAGAAATAGAACAAGCTATTAATCTCCAGGACCAGATGGATTCACAGGTGAATTCTACCAAACATTCAAAGAACAATTAGCTCCAATGTTATATAAACTATTTGAAAAAATAGGGAATGAAGGAGTCCTACCAAATTCCTTTTATGGCACAGACATGGTACTGATACCCAAACCAGGTAGGTTGAAAACGGAGAAAGAAAACTATAGACCAATCTCCCTAATGAATATTGATGCTAAAATCTTAAATAAGATATTAGCATAAAGACTACAGAAAATTATCCCCAGGATAATACACTATGATCAAGTAGGATTTATACCAGGAATGCAGGGCTGGTTCAATATTAGGAAAACTATTAGTATAATTGGCCATGTTAATAACCAAATTAACAAAAATCATATGATCATCTCAATAGATGCAGAAAAGGCATTTGATAAAACCCAACATCCATTCCTATTAAAAAACACTTGAGAGTATAGGAATAAATGGACTTTTCCTTAAAATAATCAGCAGCATCTATTTAAAACCATCAATAAGCATCATATGTAATGGGGAAAGATTGCAACCATTCCCATTAAGATCAGGGGTGAAACAAGGTTTCACTATTCAATATTGTATTAAAAATATTAACTTTGGCAATAAGAGTGGAGAAATAGATTAAAGGAATTAGAGTAGGTAATGAGGAAACCAAATTATCACTCTTTGCTGATGATATGATGTTATACGTAGAGAACCCCAAAGATTCAATTGGAAGATCTTGATCTCCCAACCCCTGGCCAAGATTTGCTCATAAAAGAGGTTGCTATTCACACTCTTTGCAAATCTCTTCAATAAGAATTTGCCCACTAAGGGAATTCCCTCTTAGCAAACAAGAAAACTTATTTTTGCCACAAACAGATTTTGTATTCATGAATTCTTTCACAGTTGACCTGGGTCTCTAAGCAGAGGGGAACTCTCCCCCTTATTCCCACACCTCAACAGTGGTAAATAATTATAAACCAAGAGGACGCTCATCAATTGGGAAATGTCTGAATCAGTTATGATATATGAATATCATATATGAAACACTGCTTTAAAAAAATGATTACTGTGATGATTTCAGGGGAATCTAGAAAGACTTTAGAAATTGATGCAGAGAGAAGGGAGCAGAACTAGAACAACTTGCACAATGCTAAAAACAACACTGTTAAGACAAATAACTTAGAAAGATTTAAGAACTTTGACCAATTGTGATTTCAGAAGCCCAAGGATGGTGCATGCTATCCATTTTCTAAGAGAGATGATGTACATTTTTGAACAGACCAACGTGGGAATTTGTTTTATTGGACCATATTGATGGACCAAAAGTTTGGACCAAAGTTTATGCCCCCAGTGGGAGAGGAGAAGGAGAGAAAATAAGTACTTGTTAATTTTACTAAATGTATTTAACAAATCATGAATGTAATGGAATACTATTGTGCTATAAAAAATTATGAAAGGGCCAGACAGTCTCAGAAAAGTCTGAGAAAAGCCATGAATCCAAAAAAATTGATGATGATGCATGCTACCCACCTCCTGAAAATAGGTGATAAAGAATGCAGAATGAGACATCATTTGGACATGACCAATGTCTTGCTTGAATATGCATATTTGTTACAAGGATTTTGCTTTCCTTTTTTTCTCCAATGGGAAACAAATGGGGGAAGGGATAAAATGGATTTTTATTCATTTAAAAAAGAAAGATAATAAATTTTGGTTAAATTTGAGATGCCTATGGGTTAAAAGATCCAGAAGAAGCAGTCAGACCATTAAAAGAAGAACTAAGAGTAGAGAGAGCATCCAAAAGGAGATGCTGACCAACAGGGTAGGGTCACAGGCTGCAGAGAAGTCAAGAAGGCTAAGTGGGGCTTGAGAAAAAGCCACTGATTTTGATAACTAAGGGATCACTGGGAGCTTTGAAGGGAACAGTTTCGGTTGAATGATGAAGTCAGAAGTAGAATCACAGAGGGTTTAGAATGAAATGAAAGGACAGGAAGTGGAAGCACCTGGTGCAAATGGATTTCTCAATTGTAGCTGAAATGTCACCTCTCCTCTGAGAGACACAGGATGAAAGCAGGAACTGTCAGATCAAATGAGAGTTTCTTAGGAGACATGGGCTTCTCTAAGGAGGAAAAAAGGCAATAGATAGAAGAGATTGGCGATAAAAGATAGATGACAGTAGGAACAATTTGCTAAAAAAGATAGTGGGAGAAAATGTATAAGGAGAGAAATTCTAATCAGTTTCTCTTCCCAAAATCCTTTAGATGCTTGGAGGTAACTTCAAATTCAAAATCCTACATGTTTTCCTCTACAGACAAGCATCTATAATTCCCCCAATAATTTTTAAATGGCATGGTCTTAGGTCCTTTATCATTCTGTGACCTCTACTGGACAGAGGTTAACTGAATTAAGCTCAATTTATCAAAATATCCTAACAATCTCTTTAAATGTTCTTTTAATAAATATCTCTAGCATTCTAGTTACCCTCCTCTAAACACTGTTCATCTTGTCAATATCCTCCTCCAAACTGTGACTTAATAAAATATTCCAGTTATGGTTTTAGGTTTTAGGACACTATGTCTCTCTGAATGTAACATTGACAGCTTTAGTTTTGAGAGCTACACATTTTGAGCTTAAGATCCACTTGTGTCTCTAGCCTTTTTTTATACAAACTTATTTAGCTATCTCCTCCATCTTGTACTTGAAGCTAATGTTTTGAACCTTAGCATAAAGCTTTACTTTTTTTTGCTATTAAATTTAATTGGGACTTTTTTCCTGCTGAGACTTTTTTTTTCAGATCTTGGTACTTTTGTACTGATTTAATTATCCCTTTCAGTTTCATATCATCTTCAAGAATTTGCTGAGCCCTTTCAAGGACTAGAACTAACCTTGGTCCATACAAAGGAAATAGTCTCTAACCTCAGGAAGAGGGTATATTTTATAGTATACTATGAGGTTACTCCCTCTTCTTAGTCAGTTACTCCTACTGCAAGACATAATCAGGGCCTTGATTATAGCTCACCTCTCTGTATTGACAATTTGATTTTATCACAACTCTTTGAATATTGACAATACAATTATTATTATCATTCCTATTTTGTAAGTGAACTAATATAAATGACTTAATTAGAGTTATGTAATAAATATTAGAGTCAGTTTGCAAATTTAGGTGTTTTGCCTACAAGATCAATGCATTTTCTGCTATATCTCTCAGAGGGACACTTTCAGAAATTGCTCAAATTATCTTGAACCATTTCATATCAACAACTGCTGATAATTACTCCTACTTCCCTCCAGACACACACAAATCAACTGGCTTCCACTAAGAACCCACATTCTCCTGAGATCACAAAGGATGACATGTTGGACTAGTTTCCCAGACTGGAAAAAAATATGCTAAAAGAACAAAGGGAGGGCAGGGCAAACCAATGCATACTTCAAGGATAGAAGTCCTCTGAACAGATATTAGTTATTCATAACACTATTATTATTAAATTAATAATTAAGTAAATACTATATATTAATATGTTACATAATAAATAAGTAAATAAAATAAAAACAGCTTCCAGGAATGAGATGCTAGTCTCTTTGTACTCTCTTCAGATCAAATTATATCTAAAGTATAATGTTTAATTCTGAATGCCACATTTTAGGAAGGCCCCTAATCAGGTGGAGAAATTTTAGAAAGGGCAACTAGGAAAATGATTGGCTTTGAATTTATGTCATTAAAAATTTTAGATGAAAAAAACTATGTTCATTCTAGAGGAAAGAAGATAGCAGGGAAAGTAAAGAACTGTCTTTCAGTATTCAATAGACTATCTTATGGAAGGATTCTGTTTTGTTTTGTCCCAAAGGTCAGATTTAGGAATAAATCCTTTGGTGTTGATAGAAGATAAATTTAGGTTCAATCTCAGGACATGTTCCTAAAAATTGATTTGAAACAATAGTGATTTTTCCCTTCCTTTCCTGGCTGTCTTTGGACAAAAACTTAATGATCTCTCATCTCTTTAATTCAATTCTAATAAGTCTCTTTTAAGAATCTACTCTGTACCAAGCCCTGTATTTGATGATAAAAATACAAAGATGAAAATAATATAATCCTTGACCTTAAAGGTGTACAATTGACCAGGAGGTATAAAATCATGAATACAAATGGGTAAGATAAATGATAGTGGCAAGAGGAGAGAGAGGCAAACAAAATACTGGAAGTTTTAATGGACCATAAGCTGAACATGACTGCCAAAAAATGTGAATGCTATGCCAGGTTGCAAAATGAGAGAGAAGGGGCCAGTAATCATCCTCCTGTATCCTCTTTAAATCATATCTCCAGTACTTTATTCAGTGTCTGATGCCACATTTTTTGGAAGAATATTGACAAATTGTAAGAGGATGTGAAGGGCACCAGAAATAATGAATCACTTGAAGGAACTATGTATGCTTGAGAAAAAAAGATTTAAAGATTTAAAATTTTTTTAAAATTTAAGACTTAATTTAAAGATTTTAATAGTTGTCTATAAGTATTTGAAGGATAATTATGTAGAAGTTTTCCTTAGCCCCATATGAAAGAACTAATAATGGTGAGTAGCAGTTGCAGCAACAAATATTGATTCAAAAGAAGAAAAAAAAATTCCAATAATTAGAGATACCTCAAAGTAGACAAACTATATCAGGATGTAGTAAATTCCTCTTTACTTTGCTTCTTCATGCAAAAGAAGATTGCATGGATGACTTCTTGTAAGGGATTTTGTTATTCAGTTGTATCCAACTCTTTGTGAGCACATTTGGGGTTTTCTTGGCAAAGAGACTAGAGTGATTTCTGTTTTCTTTTCCACCTCATTTTACAGATGAGAAAACTGAGGCATGCAAGGTTAAATGAGTTTTCCAGGATCACAAGCTAGTAAGTGTCTATGGCTAAATTTGAACTCAGTATTCTGGAGAACAATTTGAAACTATACCCTTTGATCCAGCAATGTCATTACTGGATCTGTTTCCCAAAGAGATAATAAAAAATGGAAAAGGAACCATCTGTGCAAAAATGTTTATAGCAGCTCTTTTTGTAATGGCAAGGAGCCCACCAGCTGGGGAATGGCTGAATAAGTTATGGTATATGAAGGTAATGGAATATTATTGTTCCATAAGAAGTGATCAGCAGGCTGATTTCAGAAAAGCCCAGAAAGACTTAGATGAATTGTTGCTGAATGAAATGAGCAGAATCAATAGAACATTGTACCCAGTAACAAAATTATGTGGTGATCAACCTTGATGGGCTTGGCTCTTTTCAACAATGAGTGATTCAAAAGCAATTCCAATGGACTTGTGATGGAAAGTATCATCCACATCCAGAGAGGGAACTATGGAGACTCAATGTGGATCAAAACAGTATTTTCACTTTTTGTTTGGTGTTTTTTTCTCAAGTTTTTTCCCCTTTTAGTCTGATTTTTCTTGCAAAACATGATGAGTACTGAAATACATTTAGAAGGATTGCACATAATTAACCTTACTGTCTTTGCAAAGGGGAGAGGTAAGGGGGGAGGAAGAAAAACTTGGAACACAAACAAAAATGAATATTGAAAACTATATTTACATATGTTTGAAAAAACAAAACACTATAAAGAAGGGGAAAAAAAGAAATCTTCCCTCAAAATTTTTAGATTATTTTTTAATGATACCTTTACTACATGTAATTTGAAAGTTTCAGTGGATTTATCCCTTCCTTAACACTGAATCATCTTTTACATTTTATTTGCTTTTAATTCTAGGTTCCCTTATTTCCTCTCTGTATCATCTTGGGCAGGACATATAACCTCACTATTGCCTAGATGGCGAGTAGTCCAATATATGTTAAATATGGTAAAAAATATGTTAAATCCAATATAGGCATATATTTATACAATTATCTTGCTGCACAAGAAAAATCAAATCAAAAAAGAAAAAATGAGAAAGAAAATAAATTGCAAGCAAACAACAACAGAAAGAGTGAGAATGTTATGTTGTGATCCAGACTCAGTTCCCACAGTCCTCTCTCTCAGTGTAGATGGCTCTCTTCCTCACAAAATCATTGGAATTGGCCTGAATCATATCATTGCTGAAGAGAGCCACGTCCAACAGAATTGATCATTGTATAATCTTGTTGTTGCCGTGTATAATGATCTCCTGGTTCTACTCATTTCACTCAGCATCAGTTCATGTAAGTCTTTCCAGGTCTCTCTGAAATCATCCTGCTGGTTGTTTCTTACAGAACAATAATATTCCATAATATTCATATACCAGAACTTAATTCGCCAACTGATGGACATCCATAGTTTCCAGTTTCTTGCCACTACAAAGAGGGCTGCCACAAATATTTTTGCACATGTGGGTCCCTTTCCCTTCTTTAAGATCTCTTTGGGACATAAGCCCAGTAGTAGCACTGCTGGATTAAAGGGTGTGCACAATTTTGTAGACTTCTGGGCATAGTTCCAAATTGCTCTCCAGAACAGTTAGATCATTTTACAATTCCATCAACAATGTATCAGTGTCTCAGTTTTCCCACATCCCCTCCAATATTCATCATTATATTTTCCTGTCATCTCAGCCAGTCTGAGAGGTGAATAGTGGTACCTCAGAGTTGTCTTAATTTGCATTCTCTAATCAATAAAGATTTAGAGTATTTTTTCATATGAATAAAATGGTTTTAATTTCTTCTTCTGAAAATTGTCTATTCATATCCTTTGACCATTTATCAGTTGGATAATGCTTTGAATTCTTATAAATTTGAGTCAATTTTTTATATAACTAAGAAACAAGGCCTTTATTAGAACTCTTGGATGTTAAAAAAAAATTCCCCAATTTATTGCTTCCCTTCTAACCTTGTCTGTATTAGCTTTGTTTGCACAAAACTTTTTAAATTTAATATAATCAAAATTATCCATCTTGTATTCCATAGAACTCTAGTTCTTCTTTGGACACAAACTCCTTCCTTCTCCACAGATCTGAGAGGTAAATTATCCTTTCTTCTTCTATTTTGCTTAAATAGTATCACTCTTTATGGCTAAATAATGAACCCATAGGGTGATAAGTATAAATGAATGTCTAGTTTCTGTCATACTAATTTCCAATTTTCCCAATAATTTTTGTCAAATAGAAAGTTCTTACCCCAAAATCTGGGATCTTTGATTTATCAAACACTAGATTGCTATAGTCATTGACTATATAATACAATTGACAGTTCAGTAATATTGCTCTTACTGTGTACAATGTTCTCTTGATTCTGCTCACTTCATTCTGCATCAGTTCATGTCTTTCACAGTCTTTCTGAAAATATCCGGCTCATCATTTGTTGTAGCACAATTGTATTCCATCATCATCACGTAGCACAACTTGTTCAGCATTTCCCAATTGATAGGCATCCCTTCAATTTCTAATTCTTTACTATAACCACAAAAAGAAGAGTTGCTTTAACATTTTTGTATAAATGGAAGACCAATAATTCTTAAATCATTTTCTGGAGCTTTATGCTATCCTTCTACTTCCTCATTTTGCATCTGCTCTTTGGCCTGATTTCATTTTCACAGACCAAAACACCCCCACACCAGGTATCCCCTTAAATTCCCCCCACTTGATTTTCCTCCCTCCTTTTGTATATTATCTCCTCTATCATTAGATTGTAAGCTCCTTTAGGACAAGAACAGTCTTTTTATTAATTGTTTCCTTAGCATAGTACCTGGCACATAGTAGGTGTTAATAAATATGTTTTGTATTAAACTGGATTGTCCTCTAGCAATGTTGCTTTGGTTCATATCAGTCTGAGGTCTCTTTTCAGTTTTGTCATTTTAACATTTTGCTTCATTCTTTGTCCACTTCTGCACTGTATTTTTTCATTCTGCCTGACCAAGCTATTCCTAAGGGTTCCCCTGATTCATTGATTTCTTTCCACTGTTTTCTACTTTGCCAATTATCATGTTCATCTTCTTGAATTTTTCCTTCACCAATATTACTTATTATCTTATAAATACTAGGTTTTTATTTCTCTTATTATAATTTTAAACCACTCTGAAGATTCTTGAAATCTGTACATTATCTTTTCTGGAAATGTAATTATTGAGTCTTGTTTTTTCCTTCTAAATATTTTTCCTTGGGGAAGCTAGTTGGCACAATGGATATGTTGGGGTACAGTGGGATCCCCCAAATATACTGGAGCTCCAGATTAGTGTTGCAAGTATAATTTCTAGGTCAAGAGACAAAGTTTTACTATAGTTGTAATGCCAATTAAAGTGAGCCAAATGCCAAAAGAGACAGATAGCAAAGAATAGAGGGCAAATAAGTAAATCTATATGAAAAACTGTTAGTGGTGGAGTTGGGGAGTACAGAACAAAGAACAGAGTAGGTAAATGACATCATGGGGTTGGGGTTCACATAACTGGTGAGAAGTTTGGTAATGAGGGCTAACAGTAATCCCTTTTCTTCTTTCAGGAGACTAAGAGGTGTTTAATACTTAAGTCCAGGTGAGAGATAGCAACCCAGATTCTTGGATGACAAATTAGGCCTCTTTGAATATAACTTAGTGAAATAAAGCTATGGAGCCCAGCTCCCTTTCTGTCACACACATTTTCCAAGGTTGTGCTGTATAACTTCCACTAGCTACATTCCTAAGGTGACTACATCATTCCCAAGACTTGAAATGCAATGGGATCTCTATACTATTGGGGTTTCTATGATATCATTCTCTAGACCAAGTAACCTGAAAGTTATTACTACAATATTCCTAAGCATTGTATCTCTAATAGAGCTGGGCCTACAGTTTGGAAGACCTGAGCTCAAATGTGACTTTAGATACTTATCAGCTCTTTGATCTCTTAAACTCATTTACTTCAGTTTCCTCATCTATAAAATGGAAATTATAATAGCTCGAAAGATTGTTGTGGGAATCAATTGAGATAATAATTTCAAAGCATTCAGCACAATGCATGGCATATAGTAAACACTATATAAATATTAGCTATTTCTGGTATTTTCTTTTACTCCAAAATAGTTATTGACTCACTATTGATCAGAGAAATTCAAATTAAGACAACTGTGGGATACCACTACACACCTGTCAGATTGGCTAAGATGATAGGAAAAGATAATGATGAATGTTGGAGGGGATATGGGAAAAATGGAACACTGATACATTGTTGATGGAACTATGAACGAATCCAACCATTCTGGAGAGCAATTTGGAATTATGATCAAAGAGATGTTAAACTGTGCATTCCCTTTGATCCAGCAGTGTTATTAATAGGCTTATATCCCAAAGAGATCTTAAAGGAGGGAAAGGGACCCACATGTGCAAAAATGTTTGTGTCAGCCCTCTTTGTAGTGGCCAGAAATTGGAAATTAAATGGATGCCCATCAGTTGGCAAATGGAGGAATAAGTTATGGTAAGTTAATGTTATGTAATGTATTGTTGTATAAGAAATGATCAACAGGAGGATTTCAGAGAAGCCTGGAGAAACTTACATGAACAAACCAGGAGATCATTATACATGGCAACAAGAAGATTGATCAATTCTGATGAACATGACTCTTTCCAACAATGATATATGACTGATGCTAATTCCAATGATCTTGTTATTGTGAGAGTCATCTATACCCAGAAAGAGGACTGTGGGAATTGAGTGTGGATCACAAGATAGCATTTTCATCCTTTTTGTTGTTGTTTGCTTGCATTTTGTTTTTCTACTCATTTACTTTCTTTTTTTTAATCTGATTTCTCTTGTGCAGGAAGGTAATTGTATAAATATAGGAGTTAACATATTTTTTAACATGTTTAACATGTTAAGATTTTTACAAGGTGCTAAGTCACTGGAATAAATAGAGACAATTGATTTGATCCTACAAGGAGATATTATGGGCCAGAACTTGAAACAAGGTACTGAGTGGAATTGAGGAGACAATGATTAAATCTAATTTAGCATTGATTTAATCCTACAACAAATAATGGTTTCCTAGTGATGAAATGATTGGTGTATATTCGGTGTGCACCATATAAGCAAGAAAACTCTCAGGACCAAGCATACAGAAGGCCAAAATCTCACTCTCGGAGGCGGGGTCTGATTCATTCTGAGGTCTACCTACGTGCTGGCTAGAGGCTTTGGATTCAGAGAGAGCTAGAGACTAAAGCTGGCTGGAGACATTCTGACAGGAAAAGATTCAAGACTTTGAAAGACACAATATAAGATCAGGACTTTAAGTCCTGGTTGCATTTTGGTGATTATTGGAACAGAACTGAAAGGAAGGCTGCCTCAAGAAGCTCCCCAAGAAACCTGCTCCCAGAGAAAAGGATTTACAGAAAAGAAAACCTGCTCCCAGAAAACGATTCACAATTTAAAGAAACAGAACATTACATATACTGAATTGCTTGCCATCTAGGACAAGGAGGAAGAAATCTGAAACATAAGATTATGCAAGGGTCAATGTTGTCAAATTATTGGTGCACATGTTTTGAAAATAAAAAGCTTAAAAATAAAATTTTTTTTTAATTTAAAAAATTGGGGGGCAGCTACGTGGCGAAATGGATAGAGCACCAGCCCTGAAATCAGGACTTCAAATTTGACCTCAGACATTTAACACTTCCTAACTGGGTGACCCTGGGCAAGTCACTTAACCCCAATTGCCTCAGTCAAAAAATAAATAAATAAAAATTTAAAAATTAATAGTTATTGACTACTGGAGCCTCTTTTAATGACTAAATTAATTTTTTTCTATTAATTTTCTTGCAAAATTTTTCTTTTTTATTTTCTTTATTCCTCTTTCCTTTATGAATATTATTTTATTCTTCAATGAATTTTGTTACTGTTTTGAAATGGTGCAGAAAACTGGATTTATGACCAATGATTATAAGTTTTAGTCAGATGGTCCAGTTTCCTAGAATTTGAGTTCAGAAATATGAATTTGAATCATAGTATTGTTACTCAGGTGATGTTAAGCAGGTCAGTCAACTTGCTTCAAGCATGATTTTGTCATCTGTAATATGAGAATAACATCCTCTATATTCCCCACCTTATTGAGTTCTTGGGGAGGGGAAGGAAGAGGGAAGTGGGAAATGTAGCAATCTTTAAAGTATTTTAAAAATGAAAATCCTCATCATAAAAGCCATCACCCTAACTCTCTGATGGTACTGCAAATGTCATTTTTGCATCCCCATAGCTTCCAGCACTGATTTGTAGATGTTAGGTAGTTAGTAAAGAATTGCTAAATGATAGGAAGCCTGCATTAATTAGATGCACTGGAAAGACATCAAATATAACTTTCAAGCCGTCCCATTTCTAATTTTTCAATAAATTCTGGAGAAGGCATGGGAAAATTATTGTACAGGCTATATAGCTTAGAGTTAAATCCTTGCAACAAAAATCTCTATGCGATGAAGTACCTTGGGCAGGGAGTGTTTTAAAGCATGTTCACTAGGCTTTGTATGGTACCAACCCACAGGATGGTTTGGGATGCCTGCTTTCAGAAGTAGGTGATATCGGGGCCCTTTCCCTCCAAGCTTCAGACACTGCACAAATATTCTTTGTTTTTTGTTGGTTCAGTGAATGCTGTCTGAGCAGAGAGGGAGGAGTATGTAGGTTGAAGCCTTTCAGATGCAGCCAGTTAGAAGGCTTTTCATCACCAAGTAGTATACCCAAAGGAAACATGATGTCAGAGGGGATCTGCACATGCTCTGAAGTCAGCTGAATAGGGCCCTTCCATCATCCATTTCCAGAAGTAGATACACCAGCACACAGATTCATCTTAGGCAGCTTATCACACATATAAGAATGAGACCTCTCATGCTCTCATGCTCCCCAATGCATACAAAAATGATTCCATGCTTTTGTAATAGAGTTATAAATAGCCACAAATGCACCAAAATCAAGGATGGAAGCACACAGGAAAGTTCCATTGCAGGTGCAATCGTGCTGGAAAATTATTGCCTTCAACCCCAAAGTCCTTATGGAGGAAGATGGGCATGGAGAAAGACACTAGTGGTTGGTGGTCAACGCTCTAAATGAGGGGTGACAGAAGGCAGGGGCTGGCAGTTACTACAGTTAGGAAGCATTTTACCCAAACGTCTCTTTACTATAGTGATGAGACACCCAGCCTGTCACATACAGAGCAAGGTTCCTTGAAGGAAGGTATTTAGTTAGAGTCTTGGGCCTAGAGGAAGACCTGACTTCATATCTGGCCTCAGACACTTACCTAGCTGAATGACCCTGGACAAGACTTGAATCTCTGTTTGTTTCAGTTTCCTCAACTATAAAATGCAGATAATAATAGAATTTATCTTTCAGGAATATTGTATGAAATTATGTACTGTCTCCCCCAATTTGACTGTGAACTCCATGAAAGCAGGCACTAGGATATTCTTTCCTATTGTGTCCCCCCTGGCACAGAGTGGGAGAGATATAAACGCTTATTCCCTCATTTCACTGCTTTTATCCACAGATAGATGTTAAATCTTTGCATTAGATCCTATTTTCTGAATGGTAGGCTGACTCTGATATCAGATAGATGCTCCATAGGGAAAAGTAGAACCTTTATTTTTATCAATTAATCTGAATAAAATGTCCATTTCCTCTTTGGGCTTTGCACCTCTCTTCTGTAAAACAAAAGGTTTGGACTTTTGAGATTCCTTCTAACCTCAATATTTGTTTCTTGATTTCTAGCTCTTTCTTTCTGGCTTTTAAACACGAAGACTGCTGCAGAAAACTATTACTAGACTATTTGCACAATGGAACACTGAACTTCTCACATAGACCGGATGAATGCTGGGGATACAATTAAAAAGAATATACCAGTGGTTGCTTTTATGGAGCTCACACTCAAATTGGGGGATATGATACATTTTTTTTAAAAGTTCAGTGTGAATAAGAGAGCCCAAATATACTAAGGAATCAGCACTGGGGCAAATGACAAGGTCCCGGAGCATCTATGAGTCGGATGACAGTCCAGGACCAAAGGACATAAACACTGGGGAGCTAGTAGGTGAGAGAAACAGGATTCAAGCACAGGTTTCTTTAACCCTGAGCCTTGTACAGTCTTTGGTACACAACAAGGCAATAGGAGTATAATGAGTACAACCCGCTCTAAGTGGAAAGCTTCTTGTATCCGAAGTCAGGAAATTTGGGCTTGAAACCTGAATCGGTCATTTACTATCAAGACTCTGCCCTGCTTCGGACTCTCATGTGTAAAAGGAAAATACTAATGCATGACCCGCCTCCTTCGGTCATTCTGAGAAAAGAATTTCAGGAACCTTTAAGCCCTGGGAAATGGGGGCTATTTATGAAGGTTTTTAGCACTCTGCAGCATCAATAGAACCGCCAGCCCACCTCCTTAAAATGATGTCATATTCTTGAGTACGTTGTCCAAAGGGACTCAGAGGAAGCTAGAATTCGAACTTTCCATTTGCTGTTCCTTTGAGATCAATCCATCACTCTGAAAGCATGTCCAATATTGACCTTCTATCCAAATACTGCGAAGGACTCTCCCATCGTGTAGGCTATTGTCTGAAGATATTTATTTCATACAAGTATTTTTTTTTTGTCTCTGCTCTTTTAAAAGCCAGTTTCTTGAAATCTGGGAGCACTTTTCGGGACCCCTGCAGCACAGTTGCTGTGCGGTAACATTTCATGGCGCTGAGTAAATGGAGATGTTACAGGTCAAGGGCATGTGGGTTTTTCAGTTTTTGGATTGTGCGACCAGAAATTCCTTCAATGTTTAAAAAGATTGTTAGATACTTGTTCTGTGCAAAGCTCTGCTAAGTGCTGGAGACATGGCGCCTACTTTATGGAGTGCATAGTCTAGGGGAGAAGGGAATGGCAACCCCCCCCCCAATATCTCTGCCAAGAAAATCCCCGCCAAGAGTCCGGTTGCAGGAACGTGGGGCTTATGAAGGAAAAACAAACTGGCGGGAATTGGAGCCATGAGCACCTGCTGACATCAAGGAGGAATATTCGGAGCTCAGGCTTCAGCTTCCCATCCTCCAATCCCTTTGGGGAGTTTTGAATGGTCACCTCGGAGAATTTTCTAGAAGTGACAGCCATCTATCAGTCGGTGCAGTAAGTCGGTAAGCATTTAGTAAGCGCCTGCTGAGTGCCTGCCACCGTATAATCACTGTAGCTACAAAGGCGTGTCTGTGGGCAGTGGGGGAAGGGTGACGCATTTGGGTAAAGGCCCCACTACGCGTACCTCCCTCCTGGGAGGAAGGAGCCGAGGGAGGGGCGGCCCGAGAGGCAGGGCTTTTCCTCACTCCGGGTGACCTTGGGCAGGCGGGGTCTGGGTGTCCTCCCTATACTCAAGTGGCGGGCCCAGATGCCGCTAACAGCAGCTCCAGATCTAAATGCAGGATGCTGCAAGGGTGGGGATGGCAGCGAATCCGGAGCATCTTCAGAGAACACTGCAAGGACTCGGCTAACGTCAGCGGTTTCCCAGAGACAGCGCAAGCGCAGTGGAGCCCTTCTCTGACAGCGAAGTAGGGGCTGGGGGCAGGATGGAAGGGAGGAAGGGGGCAGGGCAACGCGGGAAATTCGAAGCAGCCCGTCCCCCTCCCCTCCCCACCCCCCCGCTAAGAATGTTTTTGCGCATGCGTCCAGGAAGTCGCCCAGATTCCCGTGTGTGTTCTTGGCTGGTGCTGATAAAGTTGGTTGAAAGAGCGGGAGCGGGCCACTATGGCGGCGTCCGGAGCCGCTGGCGGAGGCGGCGGCCGGAGCGGCGGTGGGCTGGGTTTCTTGTCGTTGGCGCTCGGGGTGTCCCTGCTCAAATGCCTCCTCATACCCGCCTAGTAAGGGGCTCGGAGGGAGACGGGGCGGGAAGGCTGGGGGTGGGGGCGGCCCCTCCCCAACACTTCCCGAGGAGGGGAGAGACTTCGGGAGGAGGGGCGGGGAACCTGAACCGGTGCTGCCCTCGTGTCTGCTCTCGGGGGTCCGGCCTCACTCGTCAGGAGGCCTAGGGCCCAGATCAGAGGCTGCGGAGTCTTAGAGTTACAGGAGAGAAACCGAGACAGGAAGGCGAGGTGACTCGTTCTGCGGCTGACTGCGGCCGCGTCCAGTCCGGGTCTGCCCGCCTCCGGGGCCCGCCACGCTCTGGAAAAATGTTCCATCCCATGTGCCAGGCGGCCAGCGAAGGCCTGCGCGCGGATGAAATTAACTCTTCACATCCCGGGTTCTAAGGGCCCTCCCAGCTCTGACCTCCTGGGTTCTAAGGGCCCTCCCGGCTCTGACCTCCTGGGTTCTAAGGGCCCTCCCAGCTCTGACCTCCTGGGTTCTAAGGGCCCTCCCGGCTCTGACCTCCTGGGTTCTAAGTTCTCTCAGCTCTGACACTCTGTGTTCTAAGGGCCCTCCCAGCTCTGACATTCTGTGTTCTAAGGGCCTTCCCAGCTCTAACATTCTGTGTTCTAAGGGCCCTCCCAGCTCTGACATTCTGTGTTCTAAGTTCCCTCCCAACTCTGACACTCTGTGTTCTAAGGGCCCTCCCAGCTCTGACCTCCTGGGTTCTAAGTTCTCTCAGTTCTGACACTCTGTGTTCTAAGGGCCCTCCCGGCTCTGACCTCCTGGGTTCTAAGGGCCCTCCCGGCTCTGACCTCCTGGGTTCTAAGAGCCCTCCCGGCTCTGACCTCCTGGGTTCTAAGGGCCCTCCCGGCTCTGACCTCCTGGGTTCTAAGTTCTCTCAACTCTGACACTCTGTGTTCTAAGGGCCCTCCCAGCTCTGACACTCTGTGTTCTAGGGGCCCTCCTGGCTCTGACACTCTGTGTTCTAAGGACCCTCCCGGCTCTGACACTCTGTGTTCTAAGTTCTCTCAACTCTGACACTCTGTGTTCTAAGGGCCCTCCCAGCTCTGACATCCTGTGTTCTAAGGGCCCTCCTGGCTCTGACATCCTGTGTTCTAAGGACCCTCCCGGCTCTGACACTCTGTGTTCTAAGGGCCCTCCCGGCTCTGACATCCTGTGTTCTAAGTTCTCTCAACTCTGACACTCTGTGTTCTAAGGGCCCTCCCAGCTCTGACATCCTGTGTTCTAAGTTCTCTCAACTCTGACACTCTGTGTTCTAGGGGCCCTCCCGGCTCTGACATTCTGTGTTCTAGGGGCCCTCCTGGCTCTGACACTCTGTGTTCTAAGGACCCTCCCGGCTCTGACACTCTGTGTTCTAAGTTCTCTCAACTCTGACACTCTGTGTTCTAAGGGCCCTCCCAGCTCTGACATCCTGTGTTCTAAGGGCCCTCCTGGCTCTGACACTCTGTGTTCTAAGGACCCTCCCGGCTCTGACACTCTGTGTTCTAAGGGCCCTCCCGGCTCTGACATCCTGTGTTCTAAGTTCTCTCAACTCTGACACTCTGTGTTCTAAGGGCCCTCCCAGCTCTGACATCCTGTGTTCTAAGTTCTCTCAACTCTGACACTCTGTGTTCTAGGGGCCCTCCCGGCTCTGACATTCTGTGTTCTAGGGGCCCTCCTGGCTCTGACACTCTGTGTTCTAAGGACCCTCCTGGCTCTGACACTCTGTGTTCTAAGGGCCCTCCCAGCTCTGACATCCTGTGTTCTAAGTTCTCTCAACTCTGACATTCTGTGTTCTAAGGGCCCTCCCGGCTCTGACACTCTGTGTTCTAGGGGCCCTCCTGGCTCTGACACTCTGTGTTCTAAGGACCCTCCCGGCTCTGACACTCTGTTCTAAGGGCCCTCCCAGCTCTGACATCCTGTGTTCTAAGTTCTCTCAACTCTGACACTCTGTGTTCTAGGGGCCCTCCCAGCTCTGACATCCTGTGTTCTAAGTTCTCTCAACTCTGACATTCTGTGTTCTAAGGGCCCTCCCGGCTCTGACACTCTGTGTTCTAGGGGCCCTCCTGGCTCTGACACTCTGTGTTCTAAGGACCCTCCCAGCTCTGACACTCTGTGTTCTAAGGGCCCTCCCAGCTCTGACATCCTGTGTTCTAAGTTCTCTCAACTCTGACACTCTGTGTTCTAGGGGCCCTCCCAGCTCTGACATCCTGTGTTCTAAGTTCTCTCAGCTCTGACACTCTGTGTTCTAAGGGCCCTCCCAGCTCTGACATCCTGTGTTCTAAGTTCCCTCCTGGCTCTGACATTCTGTGTTCTAAGGGCCCTCCCAGCTCTGACATCCTGTGTTCTAAGTTCTCTCAATTCTGACACTCTGTGTTCTAAGGGCCCTCCCAGCTCTGACACTCTGTGTTCTAGGGGCCCTCCCAGCTCTGACATTCTGTGTTCTAAGGGCCCTCCCAGCTCTGACCTCCTGGGTTCTAAGGGCCCTCCCAGCTCTGACATTCTGTGTTCTAAGGGCCCTCCCAGCTCTGACACTCTGTGTTCTAGGGGCCCTCCTGGCTCTGACATTCTGTGTTCTAAGGGCCCTCCCAGCTCTGACATCCTGTGTTCTAAGTTCTCTCAACTCTGACACTCTGTGTTCTAAGGGCCCTCCCAGCTCTGACATTCTGTGTTCTAAGGGCCCTCCCAGCTCTGACCTCCTGGGTTCTAAGGGCCCTCCTGGCTCTGACCTCCTGGGTTCTAAGTTCTCTCAACTCTGACACTCTGTGTTCTAAGTTCTCTCAACTCTGACACTCTGTGTTCTAAGGGCCCTCCCAGCTCTGACACTCTGTGTTCTAGGGGCCCTCCTGGCTCTGACATTCTGTGTTCTAAGGGCCCTCCCAGCTCTGACACTCTGTGTTCTAGGGGCCCTCCCGGCTCTGACATTCTGTGTTCTAAAGCCCCTCCCAGCTCTGACACCCTGTGTTCTAAGTTCTCTCAACTCTGACACTCTGTGTTCTAAGGGCCCTCCCAGCTCTGACACTCTGTGTTCTAAGGGTCCTCCTGGCTCTGACATTCTGTGTTCTAAGTTCTCTCAGCTCTGACACTCTGTGTTCTAAGGGCCCTCCCGGCTCTGACATCCTGTGTTCTAAGTTCTCTCAGCTCTGACATTCAGTGTTCTAAGGGCCCTCCCGGCTCTGACACTCTGTGTTCTAAGTTCTCTAAGCTCTGACACTCTGTGTTCTAAGGGCCCTCCCGGCTCTGACATCCTGTGTTCTAAGTTCTCTCAGCTCTGACATTCAGTGTTCTAAGGGCCCTCCCGGCCCTGACACTCTGTGTTCTAAGTTCTCTCAGCTCTGACACTCTGTGTTCTAAGGGCCCTCCGGGCTCTTACATTCTGTGTTCTAAGTTCTCTCAGCTCTGACACTCTGTGTTCTAAGGGCCCTCTGAGCCCTCACACTCAATGTTCTTAACCCTCTCCCAGCTCTCACGCTGTATTCAGAAGACCCTTCCAGCTCTGTCCAATCAGTCAACAAGTATTTATCAAACACCTCTTTAATGATTGCAGACTATAGGTCGGAGTAATGTATTAATTATCCTTCCGTCCATCAAGGGCTTTAAATGCCAACTAGAATAGTTCGTGTTTGGCCTTAGAGCCGACCCACATATATGGGTAACCTCACTAGGCCACAGTTTCTTTTATAAAATGTATTGCCTTAGATGATCTTTTACATCATCCGTTACTTTTCTCTTCCCATTAGCCTCCACATCTAATAAGCTGTGAAATCTTTTCAATGTCTTTTGCATCCATATATTTCACTTAAACATATATCATCATGCTTGCTGGTTTCTTCATCTCTAGCCTGTACTACTGCAACAGCATCCTAATTGGATTCCATGATATGTCATATCTGTCATACTCATGTTCCTAAAACCATATCTGACCACGTTACACCTCTCGCCCCCCAGAGTAAAGTAGAAGTCTCTTGTCCTGGCACATTTTAAAGGCTTGCACAATCCATCACACCCTGAATTTATAGTTGTATTTCACATTATTCCCTATTAGTTCCAGTCAGACTGAGTTGCTAGGTAATTCTCTTGTACCAAGTTCTATCTCCTACTTTCATACCTGTGAACAAAGAATTCTCCATATCTGGAATGCACTCCTTTCTAATATCGTCCTTTTAGAATCCCTGACTTCCTTAAAAACACAGCTGAGGCACTATTTCCTACTTTAAACCTTATACAACTTTATTCATCTTGTAAATATGTCTTCAAGAGTTTTTGAAGTGCTTGCTTGCCCCAACATGAAGATAACCCCAGAGTGCTAAGCTTTCAGTTCTTACATCTAATTTTATAATCCTCTTTCCTATCCATTTATTGTCATCTGACACTTCTTTGTGCAGCAAATTTTTTTCTTAGTTTACTGTATACTAAAAAAATAAAAAGAATCGCATGTAAAATAGTGTAACTAGCCTTTGAGTAAAAACCCTTCACTTGATGTGCAATGCCTGGGATCTATGATTGTTGTTTTGTCTGGTTAAAGCTCTTTTCACTTTACTCTTGGGGTTATGATTGGGTTTTAGGATGATGACATTGCCTCAAGTCTGACCTTTACATAAATGAATTAACTTATATTACAAAACTGCATTTATTTAATGTCTTTCTTATAGGAGAATAAATTTTGCATTAGGCAATATTCAGTTCCTTAAGAATGAAAATAGGAAACAAAGTACAATCCAAGATTTTTTATTATAATGAAAGGGTTTTGTTTTGTTGCTTTTCTTTTTTGGTAGTTATTCTACAGATTTTGAAGTACACAGGAACTGGCTTGCTATCACCCACAGTTTACCAGTATCACAATGGTACTATGAGGTAAATATGTTTTGTTTTGTTTTTAATGTTAAGCATACATTATCTTTCTTCTAGTGGGGAATTTGATACAAATATATGTATCAATGAGAAGAAAATAGTTTCCAAGAATATTTAATTCAGTTACAGGACTTGGCAATTTCTGAGTGGAAGGGATCTCTAGTTGATATCTGAATGAGAATACTCACAAGTGGCCATCTAGGCACTATTTGAAAACTTCCAATGAAGGAAAACCCCTTTTCTCCAAAGACAGCCCATTCTATTTTTGACAGAGTTTTAGAAAAGTCTTCTTAACATCAAGCTCAAATTTGCCTCCATGCAACTTTTATATGTAGCTCCTAGTTCTATATTTTGGGACCAAAAGAGCAGTTCTAATTTCTTCATACCAGCTTTTCAAATATTTGTAAGTAAATCTAAACATGGAAAAGATCTTAGAATCTAGTTCAGTTGCTTTATTTTACACGAGAAAACACATGAAAAGGCTAGAAAAACTTTTTTAAAATGCATTTTTATATGTATGATAATTTCAAAACAAATTCCTGTATTAGTCATATCCAAAAAAAGAAAGAAAGACAAGGAAATATGGTTTTATCTTTAATATCTATCTAGAAATGGATAGCATGTTTCATTAGGAGTCCTTTGAAGTTGCTGATGGTTATTTTCTTTCACAGACTCAATGTTGATTATCTTTTTGTAGAAGTTCACGTAAGTCCTCCTAAGTTTATCTTCCATCATTTCTTACAGCACCCATAGTATTCTAGCACATTCCTATGCCATAACGTATTCAGCTATTCCCCAAATGATGGATATCCTTTCAATTTTCAGATCTTCGGTACTCCAAATAATAAATAAATATTTTTGTACATGTCAGTCTTCCTCTGATCTCTTTGGGGCATAGACTTAGTAGCACTTTCATGGGATTTAAGTGTACACAATTCAATAATTTTTTCAATACATTTCCAAATTGATGAAATGACTGGACCAGTTCACAATTTCACCAGCAGTGAATTAGTGACATGCATTTTTTAATATGAATAGTATGCATATTTATTAAAAGAATTTTATTTTCTATTCTTTTCTAAAGAGGGAACATGAATAGTAAAAAAAGTAAATTCTTGATCATTGAAAAAATTTCAATTTAAAAAAATGTTACTAGAAACTATGTAAATTTTGAATAAGACGTAATCTCTACTTTCAGAAACCTTACAGTCTAGTTGTGGGGTAAGGCATAAGTCAGTATAAGGCATATAAGGAAATGTAGTATAATGGAAAGAGCTGGATTAAGAGTCAGGAGAACTTGGTTCAAGGCCTGCTTCAAATACTTAGCACCTCTATGACAGTGAATAGTTCACATAGCCTCAGTTCTTTCACTTGTAATATGAGGAAAATACTGTTTATACGAGTTACCGAACAGAGGTGTGAGGAAAAAATATTGCTTGCAAGTCTTAGAGTCCCCTATGTTGTAGATATGTAGAACAGTTATAATTGAAATGTGCATTGGTTATAAACAAGTATTCGCTGGTGCCTAAAAGGGAAGATGTCACCAAGTGAGATCAGGAACACCTTCCTAGAGCAGTAGTGCTCAAACTTTATTTCTTAGTTTCTTTATCATATTAAAAAGTATTGAGGCTCTGTCCAAAGAGTTTTTGTTTATGTGGGTTATAATTTTAGGTATTTGCCATATTAGTAATAAAAATTTTATTTTGAATTTGTAAACCCTCTGAAAGAGTTTCAGAGACCCCCTCAGGATTGTCGGGACCACACTTTGAGAACCATGTCCTAGAGTACATGACATTTGCATTTAGCTTTATGAGGAGCTTGCATTATATTATACTATTTAAAGGTAGTTTGATTTTCACTTAACCCCAAATGCCTCAGCAAAAAAGAAAAAATAAGATAGTTTGATTTAAATTTGCTTTCTAAAATGTGATGTTTTAAAGATTTTTACTTTATTTTTGTCTCTTTCATCTCTGACTTTGAGTGTTTGTGTTTCTGGTGTTCTCTCTCCTTTAATCTTAGGCAACTTCAGAGTGGACTTTGGATTACCCTCCATTTTTTGCATGGTTTGAATATGCATTGTCACACATTGCCAAAGTTTTTGATCCAGAGATGCTGAATATACAAAACTTGAATTATGCCAGTCCTAGAACTGTACTTTTCCAGAGATTTTCTGTCATCTTTACAGATGTCCTTTTTATATATGCAGTCTATGAGTAAGTTAAAGTATTATTTACTTGTGTGGTGGAGGAGAAAATAGTGTTTCCCAGTTTAATTTGTTCTCATGTCTTATTTTTTAATAACAAAGCTCCTATGGCATCAAGAGCTCCAGAAATTCTAAATTGTATGATACATGTTGAAGTAAATGTTTTTTTTTTTGGGGGGGGGGGTTGTTTTTGTTTTTTGGTGAAGCCTTCAGTATGTATTTGGTATAGGGCCCTGTTCTGGGTATCAGGCTAGAAGTCTAGTTGTATCAGAAGTAAGTGAAAGAAACAACCTGCTAAAAGATGTGACACAAACTTGAATAATATTCAAAATAAGAAATCACAGGGACTTAAAAGAAGTAGAGGGGAAATGTGCTATGTAAAGTCCAAGACAAGAAAATTATTATAGTTTGATCTTAACTTCGAATTCTCAGAGCTGGAATGGATCTTGGAAAACATCTAGTATGCTTCCATCACCCCCATTTTACATAGAAGAAAACAGAGACCCAGAAAAAGGAAACTGCCCATTGTCTATCCCAGTGGTCCTCAAACTTTTTAAATAGGGGGCCAGTTCACTGTCCCTCAGACTGTTAGAGGGCCGAACTATAGTAAAAACAAAACCTCACACTCTGTCTCCACCCCTCAGCCCATTTGCCATAACCTGGCAGGCCGCATAAACATCCTCAACAAGCTGCATCTGGCCCACAGGCTGTAGTTTGAGAACCCCTGATCTAGCCCCTGGACACATAGTAAGTAACATAGATAAAATTTGAACCTATGTTGGAATTCTAAATACATTACCCTTTCAAGTATTCCATACAACTTCTTCCTGGGGAAGTGGGGGGGAGGAGGAGAATGTTTTTATGGAGAACTAGAGTGAAAAGGACCCCCCCCCCAAAAAAAAAAAAGAAAGAAAGAAAGCCCAAAGGAAAATAAAAAGTCAAGTACAGTCAGCTTTGGCTAGTAGTATCATCTGCTTTTTTAGAGAGAAATCTTCCTTTCAACTTAAGGCTAAATTTACAACCTCTCAGTAGCTGGAAGAGAGTGGGATTTGAACTTATTTCTTCAGTCAAATGAGATTGAGGCAGCTAGGTGCAGTGGATAGACCCTTAGGCCTGAAGCCAAGATGAATTGAGTTCAAATTCAGCCTCAGATGCTTATTAGCGATGTGAGCCACTTAATTTCCAATTGCCTCTTTTTCTCATCTGTAAAATGGGGATGATACTAATAATATCTTCTTTTTTCCAGGGTTATTTTGAGGATCAAATGAGATTTATAAAGAGTTTAGCACTGTACTTGCCATATAGGAAGTGCTATATAAATGCTAGCTAATAAAGTATGTAAGATGCTTTACAAATCTTTAAAACACTATATAAATGAAAGCTATTATTTCTTTTAATCAGAGATCTTGATTACCTACTTGGGAAATTGTACATCAGACAGTAAATTCTCATTCATTTTTATTCAACAGATATTTTTTAAAGCTTACTATTTGTGAGGTCCTATACTAGCCATTGGAGAAGAAAATAAGATAAATAAGATGTGGCATCTGTCTTCCAGGATCATATAATCTAAAAGGAAGATAAGAGAGAGACATATATAGCTATAATGCAAAGTAGAATATGAGTGTACTAGGAAATTACAAAACAGAAGTTAGGATGGAGAAAGTGGAAATAATTAAACTAATGAATAGTCCCTCTAGCATTTAATATTATTTTGTTTGAAATATATAAATTTCCAGAATGTACAAGTACAAAAATCCGTTCTACATTCAGGTATGTGAATTGGATATTATTCAAATAATCAAGAGTTGACAGTTTGTCCTGTTCTTAATTTGGTTAGCATAACCATAAAGTAGCCTGTGTTAGCCTATTTTCCTACATTTTCACTTTTAAGAAGATATGAAACATACTGTGCCCTCCAAATTCTCAGAATTTTATGGTTAGTTTAAAAATAAAAAGGACTAAAATGAAGATGTTCCTTAGAAGTAGCATAGCTTAGAACTCTTTCTGAGGTCTTTTTCAAGCTCCATTACTGACTAATTATGACATACTAGGTCATCTTTTCATATCATCACTTAACACTTCCTAACTATGTGATCCTGAGCAAGTTACTTAACCCTAATTGCCTCAGCAAAAAAGAAAAAAATAAAGAAATATGAATTGTTGAATACAGGAATTTTGGAAGCAAGTGACCACTCTATTATATATTTCATAATAGAAAAGGAATAAAAAGTGATGTACAGTCCTATGTGCATCTTCGATTGGATAGACATGATTTCCAAGGGTTAAAAGAAATGATAAGGAAAGCTTAGTAGCCTTATACAGTGGTGTCAAACCCAAAAATATTCAGGGACCGTACTATAAATTTGGATCCCTGCTAAGTGCCTATTGATTTAGAAAATGATATACTAATATTATTTGCATTTTCTTATTTATTGCTCCTACTCCTTTACTTTTCAATCTGGTGTGGGTTACACGTGGAAGTAGTGTACATTATATGTAATTTATGGACCACTTTTTGACACCTCTAGCCTAGTATTTTTTTTTTAAACCATGAGAACAATTTTTTCAATAGTATTTCATTTTTCCAAATGCATATAAAAGTAGTTTTTCAAGATTCATTTTTGTAAAACTTTAAGTTCCAATTTTTTTATCCTTTCCTTTCTTATCTTCCCCCTCCCCAAGATGGCAAGAAAGCAATCTGATATAGGTTAAATATGTACAATTCTTTTAAACATATTTCCATTCTTTTCATGTTGTGCAAGAAAAATCAGATCAAAAGGGGAAAAAATCATGAGGGAAAAAAATGAGCAAACAACAAAAAAGGGTGAAAATACTATGCTTTGACCTATGTTTGGTCTCCAATTCTCTTTGGATGTGGATAGTATTTTCCATCCCAAGTCTATTGGTATTGTGTGGCCTAATATTTTCACAAGAAGTTGACCTAAGTGGAATAAGAAACTTTCTTAAACTGAAAGCAGAAATTACTCCATTGAAGAGAGAAAAGGATGAATTCTCTAAAGAAACCAATGTGGATGTACAGGGGAATCCATCAACAAACTTAGATTTTAAAAATATAAAGATATAAATCTTTAAGAAAGATTTAATCTAAAAAAGATATAAAAAATGTAAAAATATTTTAAAATATAAAGAGAAGTAACAAAGAATGAATACAAGTAACCTTGTAAGAATTATGTTATGAATGCTAAACAGAAAAAGCAGAAGCTAATGACAATTCCACCAATAAGGATTGCTTTGGGGATTTTTTTTTTACTTCTATTAAAAGTAAAAGAAAAATCAAGGAAAGAACAAGATCATTGCTTTAGATGGACAGTAAATTATAGAAAACAGTGAGAAAGAAATCTATATTTATTCTCTTGTTTTTTCTTGTAAGGAAATTAATCCTTAATCTAGAAAGAATAGAACAAAAATGGTTAACAGATAATGAATACCCACTAGAATATTGCCTTATATATATTAAGCCCAGACAAACTATATTCTAGAATACTGAAAAAATAGATGGGATTGCTAACCTAGTTGGTAATTGCTAAATTTTTGAAAATGACACATTACAATATTTAAAAAAGACAAATGTCCCATTTCTCAAAAGAGGAATAAAAAGTGTACTCTATAAATTAGAGAACTGTGAGTTTGACTTCTGAAAAAATGTATTGGTATCTTTAGTTTTTACATTATCTTTATTTCTCAATGTGATTCTTCTCTTACTCAGACTCATACCCTCTAACAAAGAATTTTAAAAAAAAATAAATAAGTTTGACAGAATTAACCAATGCATCATTAGAGTATCATATCTTAGATTGAGAACTTCAAGAGACAATCTGATAGTACATTCAGTGTTAAACTCATAGTCCCCACATATTGAACAAAGAAGGGATGATGATACCTTTTCTTTTTTCTTCATTGGTAAGAAGTTGACTTTTTCCTAATAGAATTCTAGAATACATTATTATGATGATTTGTGAGCACTTAGAAACAGAATCAGTGATCATTAAAAGTAGTATATGGCTATATCAAGAATTAATCAAGCCAAACTAATCTCATTACCACTTTGGAATAGGTAATCCAACTGGTAAGTCAGCGAAATGCTGTAGATATTGGTTAAAATGCTTAGATCTTTGCAAGACATTTTATACAGTCTTACTATGCATATGGATTAAATGGAGATATATGAGCTAAATGGCAATATAGAAAAGCAAATTTTTAAAAACTCTTCTGGGTCAAAAAAGAAGGAATCTACTAAACAGGTGATGGAGAAAAGAAGTAATTCTTCAAATCTTACTTTGCTTTGTTTTCTCTACCTAAATATGAACTAACTTCCAAGGTACTAAAAGAACTCATGGTTGTGATTACTGCACTTCTATCAAATGATCTTTTAAAGGTTATATGTAGCTCATCACTGAAAAATCATGGAGAATGGGAGAAATGCTACAGGCCTAAAAAGAACAAATCTCCTGGAAAGAGAGTTGAGTCTAAATTTTAAATCAATAAGCTTGATTTCAGTTCCTGGAATTGACTGAAAAAACTAAATATATTTAACTGAAGACTCAGAAGGGAAATAATAATAGTTTTTTTTAAGTATTTAAAGGAATACTGGGTAGAATTGCAGAAAGGTAAAACTAGGTTTAATAAAAGGAAAAACTTAAAATTTAAGGTTTAATATAATAAATAAATATAATATATAATAATTTACATAATAAATAGATAAATATAATAAAATTTAGGTTTAATATATGGAAAAACTAAAAATTAAGTCAATCCAAAATTGAAATAGACCACTTTAGAAGTAGTAAATTTCTCTTCATTGTAAGTCTTCAAGCAAAGACTAGATAATTTCTTGTTGGGTTATAGAAGTAATTCTTGGTCACGTACAGGTTAGATTAGGTAACCTCTAAACCCCTTATCACTCTTAGATTCTTTAATATTTTTTTTTATACTCAATTTCAATGACCTTTCCATTATGCTAGACTGCCGTTTAAACATTTATGGTTCCATCTAAGTATTTGTATCTTAATTAAAGGTTGGTTGTCTCCTTGTTCACAATTCATGATTTGGATATAGGTTGAACTGGAAAATCTCTTAAGATTTAATGTGGTATGATGCAAAAAAGGCCTAGATTTGAGAGTCAGGAGACTTGAGACTCTGGATTTGAACATTTCTGTACTCTATTGATTGCCTTAGAAAAATCACTCAGTTTTTTCATCTGCAAAATAGGAATAGTAATATTTGTACTGTTTATGCAGGACTTTTGAGAGGAAATAAATCTCAAAAGCTCTTCAGAAATGAGTTATTTATTTTTACTTCTAATTCTAAAGTTCTGTGATCCTGTAAATTCTAAAATAAGTCTATTTTTATAAATCATTGATATTTCTGCTTTATTCCTTCCAAATATTTCCCTGTAGGTGCTGCAAATGCATAGAGGAGAAAAAAACTGGAAAAGAACTTACAGAGAAGCCAACATTTGTTCTTTCTGTTTTACTTCTGTGGAATTTTGGATTGCTAATTGTGGACCGTATCCTTTTAATTTTGTATATATTTTCTTCTTTTATCTTACATACACACTAGACACAAGATTAATACTTTCTGTTAATGATTGTGGTGAAATTTGAGTTTTTTCTGCTGGATTATTTAGGGTTAGTAGAATTGAGTAAGTTTCAGTTTTCTCTCATCATTATTCATCACGTTTATGTCCAAAATTTTATTGCCAAAATCTAATACAAATCTAGCAAATATGTTTTCCTCCTGTCATTGAGTTGCCTGAGGAAGTCCAATGTCAAAACTTCTGATATAATGGGGCATAGTGAATAGAGTACTGTGTGGAGGTGTGTGACTCTGGGCAGGCTACTTAAAATCATTCAGAATCTCACTTTTCTCATCTGTAAAATGGAAATAAACAGTTGCTGCCTCCCAGGGTTGTCATGAGGATCAATTAAAATAACACACAAAAAGCCTTGCAAACTTTAAGTATTACATAAATATTAGCTTAATAATTTATTATTATGGTTAGCTTTTAACAGGAATAATACTGCATTTGATTTCAGTCGATCTGAGTTGAATTCTGACTTAGTTGCTATATAACCCTGGGCAAATTGCCTTAGATTTGTCCCTTGCACAAAGATAATGAATACTTGTACTACTTCTCAGGATTGTCATGAGGACAGTGTAAGTATGAAGTGCTATCTCAATGTAAGCTATTAATAAATTACTCTCAAATTCCTAGGCCTGCTGCTGTTCCCATTGCATTATCCTTCTGGGTTGAATGTTGACAGGGTCAAAGTGAAGTCATCCTGTTGTAATTCTGTGTTGTCTTGTTGGAGCAGAGCTATTCACAAATTTCTCTGTCAGTCTTTAAATTTTAAGAATGAAGAGTAGTTGACCTATGAGAAGGAATACCCAACAAATATTTTTCCTCTTTCGATGAAAAAAAAAATGCAAGATGGCATTAGGAACATTGTGTCCCTCCTACATGGCCCTTTACATGAGGTTTAAGGCCAGAATACTAATCTTCACATCCACCCCAGCTGTGACACTTACTAACTGGTTGGTCATTGGCAACTCAGCCAAAAATGGAGACAATAATATCTGAACTCCCTACATGAGTTATGAAAAATGCTTTTGAGAGTGAAATAGAAACATGAGCTATATAAAGAATGTTAATAAGTCCAAAGTCTAATTCTATAGCAAGCAAAATTTCAGTATCCAAATGCAGAGCTCGTATTTGTGTGATTTACTATGTTAGCCAAAATTTTGCAATGAACAGAGCTATTTTTTCTACATTTAGCTGTGCCATGAGCACTAACTAGCTGTGTGAGCCTGGGCAAATCATTTAACCCTATTTGCCTCAGTTTCTTCATATGTAAAATGAGCTGGAGATGAAAATTGCCAAGAAAACTCCAGATGGAATCATATAAGAGTCAGACATAATTGAAAAATGACTGAATTTTTGCTTAGCAGAGGAAGGTCTTCATGAATTGCTGTGCCTGACCCTTCTTTGGTTAGGAGTTATTTGTACTATATAGGCTACTCCTCACACAACGGATTAAAACCATTTTGGTTTAGACATCCTGGTCCTCATGAATTATCATTATTAGATCATCCCAAAGAAGAGGGAAAAGCTAAATAATTTATCCAAAAGAGATCAGTGTGAGAAGAGGTTAATTGCCATTTACCAACTTTTTTTATCTGGGGCCAAGGTAATTCTTAAACTCAGATTCTTTCATCCAAGTCCAGTTCTTTCTATTACATTGTAAGACTTTGGTGGTGGTCCACCCTGTAATCTCAAAACTGAAAGACAAATAGAATGATCACTCAGATCAAATCAATCAAAATATGGCAAATAAAATGAAGCAATAAGTTTGGAAACAGTAGATGAAGGTCATAAATGATATAAATTTAAGCATCTGAAGAGGCCACTTAAATAGAAAGTTAAAACCAGATTATGCCCAAATTTATATATTAAAAGCTTATTATGAACCAAAAATATTTTTAAACTTTGACAAATCATAATCTATTGATGCTGAATTTTAAAAAGTCAAAATTTCAACTTTTTTCTTCTCTGAAACTGAAAGCTAAGAAATTTATAAGACCATAATTCAAAATGCTTTTCAGGGAAATTCATAAAGTTAGTCTTAGCTCACATTTATATAGTATTTATATAGTATTTACAGTTGACATTTACTACAGTCCTGTGATATAGATTATTTAATTATTGTCCTCATGTTGGAAAAAACAACAACAACAACTAGGATTCAGAGAAATAATAAGAATTAGAGGTGAAGGACCTTAGTAATCATCATCTAGTCCAAATCCTTTCATTTTAGATTAAATGACCTTCTCTTGACTTTACTATTTGGGGTTTATCTATAAGGAGAAGAATAAGCATTTAAACTTTGGTCCAAATTGAGTATGTTTTCTTCTGATCCCTATGATAAAACACAAACTAGTCAATCAGGATTCAAAGTCAAGTGTTTTTTGTAATTAGTCTAATGCTAAGTAATAGTTTTGTGTTTAAAATCATCTTTAAAAGCATTTTTAATTACTGTTCATATTCTTATCCATTATTTTAAGCATAATGGCATAATGGTATGATTCATTTTGAATTTAAGATTTCCCTCGCTCTTTCCTTCACCCAAAATTCAGATATTCACTTTCAGTACAATGGTTTTTTATTTGGATTAATGCTGCTTTCAATTGCCCGATTATTTCAGGTAACCACAAAATGGACAGGAAAATGGATTTTTCTTTTTTTAAATACACATAAGCCTTTTTTAACTCTTAGAGGCTCCAGAATGGAAGATGCTCAAAAAATTTAGTTAGTGAATTCAAGCAAATTTGCAGAACTTTTGATGGGCTTTCATTCCCAGTGTTCAGTTTTGCACAAATTCCTCATTTTTGAGAATAGGAACTTGAACTATAAAGAGTTTTCATACCAGAGTAGGAAGTTACCATTGGTATTCTCATTATTGGGTTTAGAATCTTGTACTTCTTTTGTATTCAATATCTTCAGGGGATATTGAACACTGGAAGAAACCAAGACCTGGGTTGTTTGCTATTCAAATCCCCTAGAAATTATTATATATATATATATGTGTGTGTGTGTGTGTGTGTGTGTGTGTTATATAGAAATTGTTATAGCTATCTTTTTATACGTTTTTATGAATATGTCATTTTGGCTCTAAAACTAAGTTATTAGTCTAAATCATAAAATTAGTGAAGAGAGACCTGGAAGTTTCCCATTTTCTTCTCTTTGTATTTCTCCATCTTATTTTGGTCAAATTCACAGAAGAATGAGAATAAATAAGAAATCTTATTATTATTTATTTTACAACTGTTGAATTCCAGGATTCACCTCTTTTTTAGAAACCTGGAAGGAGGGATACTTTCAGCTCACTCCCAGCATAGCAAGATACAAAGCTAGTACTTGATCTTGAGGTGATTATAGAGATTGTCCAGTAATGTTTTCTGCTCTTTGAGTCCATGCTATAAGGCAAACATCAAATATCATCTTTACCCTGATAGAATTAATAATCTCAAAAATGAGATATGACCTCACCCAGTTGTAATAGAAAACATAACCTGACAAGGACATGAGCAAGGCACAGAATACTGTGGGAGGAATGAGGGAAAATTATTTCTGTTTGAGGAAATCTGGAAAGACTCCATAGAAAACAGGGCATTTCAGAAGGAGGAAGAGAATGATATGTCTATTCAGGAACACTTAGAGCAGGTGGCAGAGCTGGCAGGCCTGATTATGGAGAGGCAGAGTTTGGGGTCAGGTCCCAGTAGATGGTATGTAGAACAGGAAAGAAAAAAATAATGTAATGGGTTCTTAATAATACAATCTTATATATGACCTTACCCTGGGCCTTTTCACTCCCCTACATCCAAGACCTCTGTTAGCTGGGCCACTTGTATGCCCCCAACCATCAAAATAATCATGCTTTTCTCTGTTTCTGTCTCGGTCTCTCTGACTCCCTCTCCTTCTCTCTCTCTCTCCCATTCTCCTTTTCTCCCTTCCTCTCTCTTCCCCCCTTTCTCTCTCTCTCTCCCTCTTTCTTCCTTCCTCCTTCCCTCCCTACCTCCCTCTTTCTCTTTTTCTTCTTTTCTCCCTTCCTTCTTCTTTCCCTTCCTCTTCCTCCCTCTTTTCCTCCCTTTCTATTTCTCTCTCTGTGTCTCCCTGTATCTTTTTCTCTCTCTTTCTCTCTTTCTCTTTCACCTACTCCCCCCAGACTTGACACCACAGTGATATGCAGTACAAAATAAACTTTGCTAGGTTATGACGAGGGAGTGAGGGGGATTGCATTCTCTGAACTACTGAGAGGGTAGCTTTCAAAATTTGCACCCACTACATTCAGTACATAAAACTAGCTAAAATTGCACAGCACCAATCACTCCTACACATTCAGATGATTTTTTTTTTTCTTTTAAATTTCCCAGAAAAGGCATTTGGAAGGAGCATTTCTCTTTGCCATTCTCCTGCATTTTAAGCACATCTACCTTTATGTGGCCCCAGCTTATGGAATCTATTTGCTGAGATCTTACTGTTTCACTGCAGATAAACCAGGCAAGTTTCAGAGTCATCAACATTGTTTTTTGGTTTCTTTGTTTTTTACTGACTTCTGTGATTGGTTGATTGGCTGATTAGTTGTTGTCCTTAGTTCTCAGAGGGTGGAAATGAATGTATCTGATTGTGGTTGATCAGATCAGTACAAACCGGAAATTCAGCCACATTTCAGACACAAAGAATCCAGATGAATATTTGAGATAGCTTCTCTAATTCTCGCACATCACATCTTTCTTTTAAGCTAATTCAACTCTGCTTTGTTCATAAAGCACAGCCCCTTCTCTGATCAGGGCATGCCACGCTGGATGGCTCTGTGCCAGTGTGTCTCCCATGTCATACAATTGATTTTAAAGTTCTCTTAAGAACTTTATCTCCTTGGAAGTGGAAATCTTCAACATAAAGAAGATCCAACTCACTTCCAGTTGATCAATGATGGACAGAAATAACTATACCCAGAGAAGGAACACTGGGAAGCGAATGTAAATTGTTAGCACTACTATCTATCTACCCAGGTTACTTATACCTTCGGAAGCTAATAATTAATGTGCAACAAGAAAATGGTATTTACACACATATATTGTATCTAGCACATGTATCTAACACATGTAAAATGTATGGGATTACCTGCCATCGGGGGGAGGGAGTGGAGGGAGGGAGGGGATAATTTGGAAAAATGAATTAAAAAAAAAAAAAAAGAACTTTATCTCTTAAGATACCTTGAGAGTGTCCTTGTTTCACTTTTTCTTTTCTTTTTTTTTTCTTTTTTCTTTTTCTTTTTCTTTTTATTAATAGTTTTATTTACCAGATATTTGCATGGGTAATTTTACAACATTGACAATTGCCAAACTATTTGTTCCAATTTTTCTCTCCCTTCCCCCCTCCCCAGATGGCAGGTCGACCAATACATGTTAAATATGTTAGAGTATAAATTAAATACAATATTTGTATATATGACCAAACAGTTGTTTAGCTGAACAAAAAGAATCGGACTTTGAAATAGTATACATTTAGCCTGTGAAGGAAATCCAAAATGCAGGCGGACAAAATTAGAGGGATTGGGAATTCTATGTAGTAGTTCACAGTCATCTCCCAGAGTTTTTTCACTGGGTGTAGCTGGTTCAGTTCATTACTGCTCTATTGGAACTGATTTGGTTCATCTCATTGTTGAAGAGGGCCAGGTCCATCAGAATTGATCATCATACAGTATTGTTGTTGAAGTATATAATGATCTCCTGGTCCTGCTCATTTCACTGAGCATCAGTTCATCTAAGTCTCTCCAGGCCTTTCTGAAATCATCTTGTTGGTCATTTCTTACAGAACAATAATATTCCATAATATTCATATATTCACAGTTTATTCAGCCATTCTCCAATTGATGGGCATCCACGTAGTTTCCAGTTTCTGTCCACCCAAAGAGGGCTGCCACAAACATTCTTGCACATACAGGTCCCTTTCCCTTCTTTAAGATCTCTTTGGGATACAAACCCAGTAGCAACGATGCTGGATCAAAGGGTATGCACAGTTTGATAACTTTTTGAGCATAGTTCCAAATTGCTCTCCAGAATGGCTGGATGTATTCGCAGTTCCACCAGCAATGTATCAGTGTCCCTGTTTTCCTACATCCCCTCCAACATTCTGCATTATCTTTCCCTGTCTTTCTAGCCAATCTGACAGGTGTGTAGTGGTATCTCAGAGTTGTTATTTCACTTTTTCTAACCCCCCTGGGAGCACTTAGCCTTTGTGAGTTGTCCATAAAATAATTTTTTTGGCAGGCATACATTTAGTATTCAAACAGTGTGGTCATTCCAACAGAGTTGTGCTCTCTACAGTAGAGTCAGAATGCTTGGCAGTTTAGTTTGAGAAAGGAGTGTGTCTTATCTCATCCTGCCAGGAGATCTTCAGAATCTAAGACAATTCAAATGGAAGCGATTTCATTTTCCAGCATGGCACTGGTGTCCTGTCAGGTTTCACAGGATACGACAAGGTCAGCACAACAGCTCTGTAAATCTTACATTTGATAGTCTAATTCCTCTCCTCTCCCACACTTTCCCTCAGAGCCTCCCAAATACTAGCTCTGACAATGTGTGTCAACCTTGTTATCAATGGGTACAGCTTTGGAAAGTATACCGCCAAAGTAAGAGAACTTTTCCACAGCATTCAAAACTCTCCATCTGCTCTAACCGATGGTTCTACATATGGATGGTGAGGTGCTGGCTGATAGAGTACCTGTGTTTTCTTGTGTTAATTGTTAGGTCAAAATTAGCACACGCAGCAGAGAATCAATCCATACTTTGTGGCATCTGAGCTTCAGAGACTTCGTGGAGTGCACCTATCATCTGTAAACAAAGGTTCCCTCCAATTTAATTTGGCATGTAGCCTTTTCAGGTTGAAGAATTTACCATCAGTGCAGCAGTTGACTTTGATTCCATGTTTGTTCTCATTGAAGTTGTGTTTGGCAACATGGCTGAAAACATCAAGCTAAAAAGCATAAAGACCTGGGAATTAGACTCTACCCTGAGCTAGATTTCATCTCTTAACCTGTAACTCAACCTACTCCTTGCTCTTTTCATCTGCTCTTTCTTCCTTCTATTGTCTCTACATTGTGGTAGATGTGTCAAATGGCGGCTTTCCCTAGCGTGGGATTGGGAGGGAGGAAAGAAGGTAAACAATTTAGAACTTAAAATGTATCCCACAATAATACATTAAAGAAAAAAAAAAAAATAGATGAACAACTCCTATGTAAGCCTTCATCACTACATAATAAATATAACTTCCAGTTATTATTATTAATGATAAAAATCAAGATAAAATTTTAGGCTTCCCCTCATAAAAGGGGAATAAAATACAGGGAGCAAAGTGATACAAAATTACACACCAGATCTATAGTCAGGGGTCCTCGGCAAATCGTAATTAACTAGATGGAAGAGTGGATACTTAGCCACATGACTGAACAAGCTACTTACTTCTTTCAACCTTAGTTTCTTCATCTGTATAATGGGAATAATAGCACCTACTTCACACCATTATTGTGAGGATCAAATGCACTACTACATGCAAAACATTTTGCCAACCTTAAAATAACTTTAAAAAATTATCATCTCAATTCCAATGAACGTGGCTCCTTTCAACAATGAGATGATTCGGACAGTTCCAATGATCTTGTAATGGAGCGAGCCATCTGCACCCAGAGAAAGGTCTGTGGGAACTGAGTGTGGACCACAACATAGGATTTTCACTCTTTTTGTTATTTGCTTGCGTTTTGTTTTCTTTCTCATTTTTTCCCCTTTTGATCTGATTTTTCTTGTACATCATGATAATTGTGTAAATATGTATAGAAGAATTGCACACATTTAATCTATATTGGATTACTTGCCATCTAAGGGAGGGAGTGGGGAGAAGGGAGGGGGAAAAAATTTGCAACACAAGGTTTTGCAAGGGTGAATATTGAAAACTATCTATACATGTATTTTGAAAATAAAAATATATTAATAATAAAATGCATGTTTAATATATAATATTTAATTTAATAATGGTCATTATTTTAATAATTTAATAGTAATAAAAACTAATAATTTAATAAAATTTAATGGTTTTAATAAATTTAATTATAATCAATAATTATACATTTAATAATAAAATATATATTTAAAATAATGTTAAAAAATAGCATCATCCTATCTGTGTGGCTTATAAGCTGTGTGACCCTACTTGTCACTTAACATCTTTGAGGTCAGTTTCCTTCTCTGTAAAACAAAAAAGTCAGACTAGATTGCTTCAAAGATCTCTTCTAGTTCTAAGTTATAAGATTCTATATTGTAATTATATTATAAAATATAGAACATAGCACTGCACTGGAAAGTCCTTGGCAATCTTCTTTTTCCCCTCTATTGTGTTTCCTTTGATGACCTCATTATCATTAGCTCCTGTGGTTTTAGATATCATTTCTATATTAGTAATTCTCAAATCTACTTATCCAGTCCTGCTCATCTCTAGACTTGCATCTTTCCTAATGACGATTGCACATTTCAAAGTCTTAGGTTTCTTAAATTCAAAATGCACAAAACAACTCCTTCTGTTTACCCCAACCTTCCCTTCTTCCACATTCCTCTATTATTATCAAGGTACACAAGCTTGAAACCCAGTTGTCATCCTTAACTCTTCACTGTCTCACAACCCCATATCCAGTCTTTTGCCAAGCCCTATCAATTTTACCTTTGGGACATCTTTTGTAGATGCCCTTCTCTCCTCTAACACTGTGAGTTTAGATCTTCATACTTAATGTCTATATTACTGCAATAGACTTTTGTTGGTCTTTGGTTTTGTCTCAAGCCTTTCTCTCTTCCAATCTGGATTTCCTTTCAGATGTCAAATTGATTTTCTAAAATTTCAGTTCTTACCAGGCTATCCTTTTATTAAATAGACTCCACTGGCTCCCTAAAACTTCCAGGATTATGTATAAAATCCTCTTTTGGGCATTTAAAGCCCTGCACAGCCTGCCCTTTCTAGTCATCTTAAATCTTACTTGTACCCCAAGTACTATACATGCAGTAACACTAGACTTCTTGTTGCTCCTCCCACAAGACACTCATCTCCCAAGTGGACGTTTTTGTGTCTGTCTCCCCTTCAAAGACTGTTCTCATCTCTGCCTTCTGGCTTCCTATTTTCTATGAAATGTCTCTTCTAAACCCCTTTAATTCTGGTGACCTCCTATTGATTATCTCATTTATCGTGTTTTATATCTGTTTGTTCATAGTTGTTTGCCTGTTGTCTGCCCTATTAACTTGTTGACTTGAGGGCAGGGACTATTTTTTGTTTTTCAAGTAGGTACTTAAATGTGGAGCTTCTAGGCTAGTGGGAGAGATAAGATGAGCACACAGATCATTTTAATACAAATTTCTTTCCTCTTTCTTAATGATAATGTTTCTTCCTCTTTCTTAATGGTAATGTTTCTTTTTCCTAGATGGCTCTGTCAGATGGAGCAGTTTCAGTTTTCACCGACTAATTGCCTTGGGTTTCATAGTTTGCTTTGTTTCTGCCCTTTCTTTGGGTCCTTTTATAGTCTTGGTAAGTATCTTCCTTACTTGTTTTTAAACTGCACATATATACATATACATATAAACATATAGAGAAAAATTTGCATATTACACATATTAGTACATTGTGTGTAGAAAGCTGAGAAGAGACTTTAGAGATCAAGTAGGTGACACTGCATGGCATGCTGGACCTGTTGTCAGGAAGACCAGAATTCAAAGTTGACTTCAGACACTTCCGCTATCTACTGAAAAAAGTTACTTACCCTCTCTGCTTGCTTCAGTTTCCTCAACTGGAAAATGAAGATCCTAACAGCACCTCCTTTGCAGGATTATTGTGAGGAATAAATGAGATAATATTTATAAAACACTAGGCTCAATGCCTGGCACTGATATTACATAAATGCTTATTACACTGGGAAATACTAAACAAAATAAATTAAAATTCAATACAATATAAACAATGCCAACTTGTAGTTTTCTAAACCACTATATGGTCCTGTTTCTAATTGTGTTTGATACCATTGATCTAGGCAAATTCCTTAATTGGACTGGTACAAGAGAAATAGCAGGACTGGGATTAAAACCTAGTTTTCTGACTCCAAATCAGAAAGGCCAAAAGGCCTTTCCATTGCTCTAACATAACATTGGCATGTATATAAAAAGTTTCACAAATGGAGATCCTATTGTGAACCCCTCGACTCTCAAACTTGATGGCAAGAATCCAGATTTTTGTTTTGTTTTATTATAGCTTTTTATTTACAAAACATATGCATGGGTAATTTTTCAGCATTGACCCTTGCAAAACCTTCTATTCCAACTTTTCCCCTCCTTCCCCCACCCCCCCTCTAGATGGCAGGTAATCTAATACATGTTAAATATGTTAAAGTATATGTTAAGTACTATATATATATATATGTATGTATATGTACACACATACATATTTATACAGTTATTTTGTTGCACAAGAAAAATCAAGGATCCAGATGTTGATGTCATTTCTGCCCACTGCATATAGGCACATATCTCTACATTTTCCTTACACCTACACTGGACAAGTGCAAAGAAATATTTTGATTTCCATTTTTAAAATGAGAAAAACTGAGGTACAGTAATTTGCCAGAACTGGAATTTTGAGCCTGGGTCTCCTAGCTCTAGGCTCCATATTCCTTCTTTCTATAGCAAAATGTTGAAAGTAGGTCTTGGGCTGTTTTTACAACTTGATATGTCAGTTTGAAGTAAAGAGCAATTTATATTAGCATTATAAATAAGATTTTCTGTAAGTATTACATGGAAATGATGCAGGAATTTTATCCAAGTTACTTATTATAAATGTATAAAAATTCAGCAGTTTAATAAATGCAACTAATTTAATTTAAAAAAAACTTCCTCATAACAAATTTCTATAAACTATCACTTATTCCCTTTCGTTCTATATATACATATATTACATTATATTACTGTCATTATAATTGTATTGTATGTATTGTACATTATTATAATATACAAATCAAATTTGTACCTGTGTTGTTCTGTTATGTAGGTGTGACTCATGTTTCTGTTAATCTTGTTCTTCTGCTTTCCTCACATCATGTATCAGGCTGCATAATTATATTCTAATACGCTATTGCACCCAAGTTAGGTAGCATTCTTATGAGTACATTTCTCTAGGATTTCTTGTTTTTCTCCTAACGACTCTATGAAGTTGGAGTTGAAGTTTTGTTATTCTTGTTTTAGGGCCCAGAAAATTGAGCTCCAGAGTATTAGATCATTTGCCTAGCTGTGTGTGGCTCACAGCTAATGGGTGATGAAGCCAGCCCTTGAAGCTGGTTTTCCTGACTCCTGGACTAGGATTATTTTTACTACATAAGGCTGGTTCTCCTACAACCTGGCTATATTCCAAATAATGTGGAGGTTTGGGTCAAAATATTTTATTGTTTTTTTAATAACTTTAGTAGTGTATTGACAGATGGTTGGCCACAAAACATCCTACTTTTAGAACTAGAACCTGAAATTTTCTGTTTCTGGTATAGTGATCTATATAAGGCTTTTTCTGAGTGATTCCTGAAACAGAGAGGAAGTGAATGACCCTTGATCATGCTTAATCTAATTAGTAATTTTCTTGTCTTTTACCACACAGTAAAGGACACATGAGTCTTGGTTTATTTCTAATAGTAATTTATTAGCCATCATTTGTTCTGGTATTCTGGAGAACCTTTATTGAGGTTCATGTTGTATTGTCTCTTTTCTACTTGGGAAAATTTTTTTGATATGCTTTATACTATGGTAGACAGATGCCACATTATAAATAATCCTTAGTAATAATAACGTAGATGATCAAAGAAAGAATTTTATTTGCTGTACTCTATTTGCTTTCAAAACTTGCCTGTAAGGAAGTCTTCCTATAGAAAGGATGGGTTTAGAAGAAAAAACACTGAACTAATATTTAGGAAGCCTGTCTCTGACAATAGTTTTATAACCATGGACATTATTTAACTGCTCTGTGCCTCTCTTCACCAAATGAGAAATGTTCCCAAGTGAATGTTACAAGTTACACTGAAAATCTCTGATGCCTCATTGTAGTATTGATCATAAATTGTAGATTTACGGGCCATTGACTCTAGCTCTTTAATTTTAAAGATGTAGAAATGAAGCACAAAGTGTCACAGTAAGGCAACTTTACTCAGGTTCACACGGCTATAAGGGTCTGAGAAAGGATTTGAACTTAGATATTCCTAAGCCCAGTGCTTTACCCATCATGCCATTTAGGAATCATCCTACCAACCTGGAAGAACCTTTGGGACTAAGCAGATTTGTGTGTGTCTTGTCAGTCACACTAAATACAGAGAGGCTCATAAAGGTTGAGGGGTTTTTGACCAAAGATCTTATTTGCTCATTTTCCCAGCCTGTTTCTTGGTTTTTACCTCTTTGTTAAAGTAGGGCCTTATTTCCAGGGTGGAGGGGGTAGCTTCAGGGTTTTTGAATGGCTGTTTTCAGAGATCCTTCTAGGCACTGCAACCCAAATCTGAATATGGGTAAAGCAACCAAGTCCTACCTTTGTGCAAGCTAAGAGATCCCTGTCATGTTCTGCCCAGCTGTTTGCCCTCCTCATCTATGGGCTGGGACCTCCAGAAGCTACTGCCACTATTGCTATTGATTCAAGGTTCCCAGGTTTGCAGGGGCCAGGGCTATGCTGGTTGTCTTCAGCTGGAAAACTGTTCATCCCAGTCTTTTTTGGTTTTGGCATTCTAAAATTTGTTTAGAGTCATTACTTAAAGGTATTTGGAAGGGTTTGGGGGAGAACTTGGGTGAATCCCTGCCTTTACTCCATCTTGGTTCTGTCTCATCAGTGGTAACTTTTTCAACCAAAACATTTTATAAAGACAATAATGAAAGAATGGAAGTGCTTTGATCTGCATTCCTGGAGGAAGCACCATAGCAGTGAAATCACTGTATATATATGTTATGTGTGTATGTGTGTGTGTAAGTTGTAAAGAGGCACATTTAGGCTTCATGTCAGAATATGTTCCTCATAGGGAGAGCTATCTCAAAAGGGACCAGATACCTGAGAAACAGTTTAGCTTCCCTTCCTCACAGGCCCTCAAGCAGAACTAGAAGACAGGCAGGCCATGCTGAGGATTCCAGCCTCAGGGTTGGTCTAGGGACGTTCCAACCAGGCATTATCCTTGATTTTTTTGGTTGTTGCCCTTATTGCTGAGTTCACTATCTTTTTAGCATTTGTGTGCTTGTCCCATTCTGGTAGACTGTAACATTGTGCACATTGCTCACTGATTATTCCTCCCTTGAGAGAACAGGCATCTTGGGAGTACCAATAGCAATGGCATTTTGCTTTTTTTGACTTCTCAGCTCCAACTTTGAGAGACTATAGACACTGAGTCCTTCTTATTTTGATGACCCTGAAGTTCGGGGGAGAGGAATAAGCCTTTACTTTTTAATAGCACTTACTCTTTAGAAAATTCCCACAAATAACTCTTTGCAGTGTCCTTCTGACTCCATCTCTGTGGCACTAGAAGGAGACTCCCTCTCAGCAGCCCAATGAGTATCATCCTAGGGTACAGAGAAGGAGACTAAGCCAGCAGCTCCCATGGTCACATGGTACAGAAGTCATGACATGAGCTGGCTCTCCCAGCTCCCTGTCCAGCTCTTTTCCCTTTACTTCCTGATTCTCTTCAATCCAAGGAATAGGCAAGGCAAGTACTGTTGTCAGCATTCAAAAGAAGAGGAAACTGAGGCAAAAGGCCTTACGTATAGCCAAAATTTCCTAACTTCATGTCTTTTTGCTTCATCATCCTGTCAGTGCTTCCCCATTTTTAATGAATTTCTTATTCCTTTTCACAGAACCAGCTGCCTCAGATAGTTTCAAGGCTTTTCCCTTTCAAGAGGGGCCTCTGCCATGCCTACTGGGCTCCAAACTTCTGGGCTTTGTACAATGCTTTGGACAAGATGCTCTCCATTATTGGTATGGTTCACTTAAAAGTCTTACTGCTTAGTACTTGTGCCTGTGCTGTGGGAGAAATACTGTGGTTTGGGACAGGGTGCCAGCCATTTATTTCCTGGCATCGTACAGGAGCATGAACTGAATTACAAATGTCCAGACAGAGCTATTGGATTATCGGAGGAAATGACTCCTAGAATTAAGAACTGAAAAGGGTGTGCAACATACTGAGAAATATCTCTGCTAAAGCTCTTGATAGAAATGAGGCTATTGATTTTCTACTTGGGAGATAAAAGCAATTTTTAACATTCTTTTAAAAGCCAATTTTTGGTTGAAAAAACAGACATTCAGAATAAGTGTGCTCTGATTCTAAGTCTTAATAAGTTGTGGTTCTGTGTAATTTTCTCAAACATGTAGAGAATTTAAGCTATCCTAAAGCATGAAACAAGAAGAATCAGGAAAGTTGAGTGATGTGCTTAAATTTAGATTTGTTAGGTAAAATTATACTTGATAAGGATGCATTGACTAGATATCTTCTAGCAGTTGCATACATAGTACTCAGCCTTTACATAACAGTTTATAAATAAGTTTTTTTTTTAATTTACTACCACCAGAAAACTTCTACTAGCCAACACAATGAATAAGGACAGCGATAAACTATTGAGTCAAGAAGTATTGATCGTTTAAAAAAAAAAAACTCAAATGAGAGAGGTAAGATAATACCAATTTGTCTGAATGATCTGCATTGATTCAGGAAGCTAGGTTGTGTAGAGCACTAGGCCTGAAGTCAAAAAGACAATAGTTCAAATCTAGCCTCAGACACTTTCTGGCCACTTGACCCCAAGCAAGTCACTTGATCTGTCTGCCTCGGTTTCTTCAACTGTAAATAGTAATAGCATCTATCTCCAAGGATTGTTGTGATGTTTAAAATGGGGTAATATTTATAAAGCACTGAGCACAGTGTGTGACGAGTAGGAAATACTTAATAAATGCTTGTTTTCTTCATTCCTTTATTCACACATTCATGTGTACTCATTGATGTGGCTGCCCCTGTTCCTGATGAAGCAAAGGCAGTCCTGTCTTCAATAAATTTTGGTAGAATACCTTAGAACACCTCCACAGTGACAGTTGCTAAATCTGAGTTTGAGGTGACCCAAGAGGTCAGTCACCTAGTCCAACTCATGCCAGAATAAGAATCCCCTCTCTATGCCATATCCAACAAATGATCTTACATCTTTTGCTTGTACACCTCCTGTGTGAAAGAAACCTACAACTTCCCAAGGTATCCTTTTAACACTTTTGGATAGCTCTCTTGGAAGGGAAAGAGAGAGGAAGGGAGAGAAGAAGCAAAGGGAGAAAGGAAAGAGAAAAGTGGGTGGAAAAAGAGAAGAAGGAAGAAAGGGAAAGAGAAAGGAAACAAAGGAAAAAGGGAAGGAAGGAACTTTTTATTAAGTCTTTACTGAATGCATAGCACTACAATCTCTGCTCTCAAGGATCTCACATTCTAGATGGAAGCAACACATGTAAGAGCCAGATGGAGAGATTCCATTGGTCTTGCAATGCATTGGTAAAATGATTATGCATTTTTTAATATTATTTCTACTGATAAAAACCACATCCATTTCTGGTGTTGAGCTATTTGTGTTGCTACATCTTGGAAATCCTTGTAACTTTCTACTTGGTAACTCCTTCTAAGTTATCTGAATTCTGAGTTGACATTGATCTATTGACAATTACATTGGGATCTAGTCATTCAACATGATTTTAGTCTATTTAACTACTATTAGTTAGTCTATACAGTCTTCTTTGTCCTAGAAGAAAACATGAGAGATTATATCAAATGTTTTACTATACTGCATGTACAACATTCCCCTGTTCTGTGTCTAGTTACTTAGTCACAAAAGGAAATGAGGTTAGTCTGCCATGATCATTGCTGGCTGGCTTACAACTCCAGTGATCAAAGCAAGTCCTAGGGTTTACCGGATCCTGAGCTTTGATAGAGATTCTTCTTATTATTCAATCAAGCATGATCTTGGATAACACTGTCTTCCACCAAATTAAAAAGCTTCCCTTCGTGTGTTTAATTCTTCCATACTGATTCCCACACTCCCCTGTAGATTAGATGCATTGGATTTATCCTCAGGATCTAGTTTTCATACATTTGTGTTCAACAGTAATGATCTTAAATATTACGAGACTTATTCATAATTACTGTTAGGATCTTTACTTGTAGGAATCCTGATTTTTCAAACCCATTTTATTCTGCATCTTCAAGAACTTTGTGAGATGTTTCTATAAAGAAGGTTAGAGAACCTTCAGGTTTAGGTTTCAATTCAGGGAAAGAGTGGAGTATTGAGGACACTGAGACGAGGAGAAAGAGCCCTAAAATTCTTGAACTAGGCTTCAAGTCCTAACTTTCTGACCCTGGTGCTAGTCATTTATCTCTAGGTTTTAGTTTTCTCTTTTATAAAACATAGGTACTGTGCTATGAATCTCACAGAGCTATGGCACTTTGTGAATTGTCAAGTACTGTGGAAATTATGCTACTATTCTCTTATTATTAGTCTTAAGTTTTTCTGATTTATTTTTGCTTTTCATTTCTATAGGCAGGAGAGCCAGCAGGTTTATAAACTGTCCAAAATTCTCCTGCCTTATGTTGTCAGTTTGCCTGGAATGAGGCAAAAAGAAGTTCTCTTTTCCTGGGCTTCGCTTTTAGGAATGGGTATTGGAAAAGTAGCGGCTTGGGTAGATTGCCATTCATTCATCCAGTTTCCTGGAGTCTACCATGGATACCTGGGCAGCCTGTGTTTTACTTTACTCAATTCCATGTGTATTCACCATAGTGAATATACAATAAACTAGGCAATATAGTTTCAGATTCAATTATCTGTGAAATCTTGATTGTAGCATCATTAAGAATAAAATTGTTTCTTCAGGGAACTGATGGTTTTTCTTAGATGCTGTGATGTCTGTTTTCAGAAAAATGCCTTATATCCTTCACAGGTTTGAAGTTTAATCTTCTTGATCCCGAGAAGATTCCCAAGGCCTCAATGACAAGTGGTTTGGTTCAACAATTCCAACACACAGTCCTGCCCTCTGTGACTCCATTAGCAACTCTCCTTTGCACTGTGATAGCCATGTTGGTAAGTATTTAACAAATAATGATGATAATAATAATAATAATTTCTTGAGTTTTCTCTTTTTCTTTTACTTATTTGGTTAAACTTCAACTTTAAAACACTTATTTGTTTTTGCTTCTGAAACTAGATATTTGTATGGATCTGTCTTGCTTTCTATCTGAGGCAGATACCCTAGCAATTCTTTGTTTGTAGAGGAAAATAACTCTTAAGGATAACATACTTTTGGCTACATTTCATTTGTAATATATGCAAAAAAGGTTTCCAGTGGAAGTAACATAATGTCTGGCAGTTATTAGTAACATTTCATAAATATATATTAATTAATAGTAGAAAAATTCTATCCCAATGTTATAGTGTGAAAGAAAGGTGATCCTGAGATCTTGAAGTCTATGGCTATGGAATACAAGCTATTACATGATCTACCAAGCTAGAGTAGTTTGGGCATGGACCAATTTATCTATGTACAGAGAAGTACTTCATCTCGTGTATGATCAGCCACCAGATGATGAATTCTTTTTGACCATGACATCCAAGAAACACAGACAAAAAAATTAAAATAGTCTTCAGTCCTATGGAACTCCTTTCATCTCTACAATAACAATAGCAGCAGAGGACAGAGGATTCTTAAAATTAGTTTTTAAACTAGCTTTAAACACTAACAATTATTGATAGTTAAATTTTGAGATATTTGTCAAAGAACAAATTTTTTGACATATTACAGACAGAATTGAATGATCAATGTTGTCATTCTCATGATAAATGAAACAGAAGATTAAAAGGAGATCTCCTTAGAGAGACAAATAAAATATTTGAAAGTATTAGTTTTGTTTTTACACTTACATGCAGCACAGAACATAATTTCATAGGCCACTCAGTCATTTAGACTCTAAGTGCTCAAGGTGAACATAACCAACAGACCATCATGAAGGTAGTTAAACCTTATGTGTCAAAATAAAAAGGAAAAGAAGCAGTAGAGGGATTCACAAAGAATTCAGTAAAATACTTCAAACCATCAAAGATGGACATAGTGAAAGATAGCAAAAAATGTTTAAAAGTATATTTCAGGATTAAGAGACTACAGAGTCCAAAGTTTTATAGATTATACAAAAACCTCATACCTGTATATCTTGAATACTTTTCTTTTCAGAAGAAAGTCAGAAGGCAATGGACAAATCAAACTATACACAAAAAATTGAAATTAACTATCTTAACAGAAAAAAATTACAGCAGTCATTTCTAAAGAACTTTTTACATTTAATACTGTTGACTTTCATCTTACTGGATTTAGTCTAATTTCTAGCCTTTTTTGATCTTTTTTAATTCTATCATCCAGTTAGTTAACTCCTAGATTTATGTCAGCAAAACATTTGATGAACTTGTCATTTATGCCTTTATGCCTTTGATTATGTTAAGTAGCACCGATCCCATGGCACTCTATTAGATTTTCTGCCATATTAACATTGAGCCATTAACAGCTACTTTTTGAGTCTAGCCACTGAAATGATTTCTAATGAAAATTTAACTGACTATGTAGCAGTTGCTATGGGAAGACCAAAAAATGCCAGAAGCTTCCTTTGCTGGAAACATGATATCTTTGCCAGGCAGGAAATGGCAGCCCGATTCAGTTATTGTTTAGAACAGAGATGGGGAATATCAGGCCTGTAAACCATATAAAACTCAAGAAATCATTTGTCACGCTAGTTGCAGGCAATGATAAGCTGAAATCTAGGTACAACCACCTCCTACTGCTTGAGTTCTTTAAGTTGATAATTTTGTATAATCTGCAAATTATGTTACAAATATTGAAATGGTCCTTGGCAGAAAAAATGATTCTCCACCCCTGATTTAGAACAGAAAGGCATTTTTCAAAACTTTATCAAAGTTTGTGGAAGTATTACCCCATGAAACAGTGCAAAGCCATGGAAAGGAAAAAAGAATCTTCAGAAAGCTTACTATTAGGGCAAAAACAAGATCATCCCAAGAGCTTTTCAAGTTGATGTTGGAAAGAAAACAATGGATGAAAAATCTAATAGGTCTATTAACATCATCTATAACAAACTTAATATCTTCATCAATGATGAACTCTCTATTTGAACTATAATCTCTGTTACTGTTGGAAATGTAAGTATGAGAAAGTGGAAATGATCATAAAAACAAGATAGGAGTAACAAGATAAGACCAGCTATATACAAAGGCAGTCTGTAATGAATGTGACAAAATTTTGAAGTCATTGAGAGATCAGTTCTCAGAAAGAATGAGAAGACAGTACCTACCAACCCATATTTCCACTTTTTATTTCTACAAAATTTGAGAATGAAATTATTGAAGCCAACCTTGATGAAAATATGAGGAAGGAATAATATGACTTTAAAAATCTTCCAGAACAGATCATATCTTCATAATTACACAATTCAGTCAATCAACAAGCATTTATCAAACTCCTATGATATGCCAGACATTCTAACAAGCATTGGAAATCCAAGTACAAAGAATGAAACAAGCCCTACTCTGAAAGAGCTCCCATTCTGATGATGCAGACAACAAGGGCATATAGAGAGATATAGATAGCCATCAAAAATATAAAGTGAATATATACAAAGTTAAATATAAGATAATTTGGGAGAAATGACACTAAGAAGTTAGGGTGATGAGAGAAAGAAGGATCCTCTGAGACAGAAGTGAAGAGGAAGTATATTTCACCCATGGAGGTAGCAAGTGTGAAGGGGGGCAGAGAAAGAACATAGGGGTCAAGAACAGAGAAAAAGCCAGTCTTTATTGTGGGGAAGGGAGGAAAAAAACCAGCCAGTGGCAATAAAAAGATAGATTGAGTTTGGTTTTAAGAAGTAAACAAAGGAGTTTCTATTTGATCCTAGAAATAATAGGAAGCCTGAAATTGATTGTGTAGAGAAATCATATGGTCATATCTGAATCACTTTGGCAATGGTGTATTGAATGGACTGAAAAATAAATAGAGAATTAGGAGATCAGTTTGGAAGCTGTTGTAATAATGCAGACCAAAGGTAGATAAGGGCTGCAATGTGTTACTGCTCACAGAACATTAAAAGATCTAGAGGAAGATCTCCCACATATTGGATGAGCCCCTATGAGTAATCTGTGAGAAAACAGATAAAAGTTGCTTGGTATAAAAAAATACAGAAGACTTGTGAATTACATTGTTGGAAGAAAATCATAGTTTAAGATAGGAAAAACTGATCAGAATCTGCCCAATAATTAAGCATGTCTTTGTTGTTTTGATTTGTTTTCTTTTTGTTTTTGCTTTTTAGTTTTGATTTCCAAATTCTTTCCCTCTCCCCCCAAAATGGTCAGCAGTCTGATATGGTTATACTTGTGCAGTCACATAAAAAAATTCCCTTAGTCATTTTGTTAAATATAGCTTTAATTGTGATATAATAAAATGTTTTTGTATTGGTAAGTTGGGAATGAAGAATATTAACAAGATGTAATATATGAGAAAAAGTACTAGATTTGGAATCAGGATCTGAATTCAAATCCCAGTTCCACTACTTACTAGCTTCCAGCAAATCACTTAACCTTAATTAACTGTTTTCTCTGTAAAATGAGGATAATTATATTTGTACCATCTATTGCACTGGTTAGTGGAAGCAAGCTTTCTATAAAATATAAAGTGTTATACAAATGCATTCTTTTATTATTTTGAAAAAAATGAAAGGAAGGAAGTTTGTGGTATTGATACATTTGTTTATGTAAATTTCTAATAATTTTTGCAGTGCCTTGGGCTATGTATTGGGGGAGGGTCAGAGAAAGAGATAAATAAGATACTGCCTGACCTTAAAAAGCTTAAGACTTAATAGAGGAATAATTGTAATATAAGTGGAATATGCTAAATACTTAAAGAGTAATACAGAAGTGCTCTAAAAACAAATAAGAGATAGTTCTCTAGTCATAGTGACTGAAGATATTTCTTTTCTAACTTGCAAAGCTAGAAACTCAATTATATAGAATCAAAGTGTCTTAGGGAAGGAGCTAAGAAACAGTAAATGGAGCACTAGCCTGGGAGTCAGGAAAACTTGATTTAAAATCCAGACTCACACACTGACCCAGTATGTGATCCTGGGCAAGTTACTTAAATCCCTGCTTGCCTCAGTATCTTCATATGTAAAATGAGCTGAAATAGAAAATGGAAAACCACTCCAGTATCTGTCAAGAAAAACCCAAATGGGGTCGCAAAGAGTCAGATACAACTGAAAAACAACTAAACAAAAAGTATTTTAAAGCTAGAAAAATCCTTTGAGATGATATAATTCAACTTCCTAATTTTACAAATGAGAATATTTAGGCTCAGAGAGGTTGTGACTTGCCCAGCATCACATAATTGGTGAATAATAGGGTTGAGATTTGAATCTAGATTTACTAACTCCCGATCTAGTATTTCTAAGTGATAAATACTCAGTAATTCTTACCCAACTAATTTTAAAATTCCTAGGATTTCTTTCCTGCCTCTAACACTTTCTAATCGTGTGACCAAGGACAAGTCATTTTTCTGAACCTCAGTTCCCTCATTTAGAAAATGGAGAATCATAAGTAGACATTATCTACCTTAAAGTGTTTTTGTAAGGAAAGTGCTTAATGTATTCCTATATTGTTATTCCTTTAAGTTACCCAGGAACTTTTGGGCTCTGATGAAATTTAATAAGTAAATTAGAGTTGGAGATGTGGCAGATTTCTCAGATATTAATGAGAGTAGATTATAATTGACTTTTGACAAGAAATATTTTGCATGGTGGGGGTTTTTTGGTAACAATTTGTTGAAACTGTATTCAATTCTTCTGGGGATGACAGTTGTCTGAATTATATAGTATTTTATTGATTATATACACATTTAACCAGCCTGAAAAATGTTACTTAAAAGTTTATTTAAAATGATACTGAAATCTCATTTTTGCCTATTATTTCTAGCCCTCTATTTTTTGTCTTTGGTTTAAACCCCAAGGGCCCAGGGGCTTTCTTCGGTGTCTAATTGTTTGTGCACTAAGTTCCTTCATGTTTGGGTGGCATGTTCATGAAAAAGCAATACTCCTAGCAATTCTCCCAATGAGGTAAGCACACTTCACATCTATGCCCACTTTTTGTCCATGTTGTTATTGCTAAAATTCATAATGAAACTATTATCCTTGGTTTTGATTTTCCCATACCAAATATATGTATTAGAAAGTACAAAGATAGACTTCCACAATTTATTCAGTATTTCATTCAGCAAATATTTATTGAGTCTTTATTCTATCCTAGGAAATTTGGGGGAAATTTGGAGATGAAGTAGACATTATCCTTTCCCTTATATACCTAACAGCCTTATACAATGGATAAGATAAGAATACAACTGTAAATTATAAGAAAAGTTCACACAGTGCTGCAAGAAATCAAAAAATACTCAGAATGTCTGAGTTGAAGAAATATTCAAAAGGCATATTTTTTTATACTTTCCTGAATAGGATCTCCTCAAGAGCATTTCTATCTAGTAGTTTAGGCAGCAATTGGTTGAAGAGCTTCAGTGACAGATCTCCCTACTACTTCCTAGTGACAACTTGTTATACTTTTTGACAACTATTATTGCTTCTTTAAGCTAAACATTACTAGTTTCTTTGATAGTCACTCAAATGAAATTGATTTCCTGTCTTTTATCACCTTAATTACCTTCTTTATGGCAAATTCCCGTTTTCCCAACATTCCTAACAGGTAATCACCAGAACTAAAACCATTATTCCAAGGCAGAGTACGGTGGAATTATTAGTTTCCTTTTTTTGAACAATATGCTTGTCTTTATAAATTGCAAGATCACATTGATGTTTTTGACTACCAGGTCCCACTGTTGACAGATATAAAACTAATAGTAAGGTGGGTAAGACTATCAGATCTTTTTTGCATGAATTATTTTCTTGCTGTACTTACACCAATTAATTTTTTGTGGGAGAAGTAGGGATGGGGTGGAGGCAGGAGGACCAAGTTATAAATTGATCTACTAGTATAGGAACCCTGACAAAAAATAAAATTCACTATCTGGTATGAAATGTTCTAGAATTCAAGCTGATTCTTCATCTGTTTCCCATTCTACTATTAATATGCTCTAGAATTTTATACTTCTACACGTTTTTGAAAATTATTCTCCAAGTTCTATAGTATTTCTCTTATTCTCCATGATTTTGTAGAGGTCACTGGTAGAAGCCCAGGACTGGTATCTACCAGTTTTTGATACTTTGAAATATATTTCATTCACTTCTGTTGAATTGAGCTTATTGAAGGAAATTTATCTTAGTTTCAATTCCTTCTTCATCTCAGACTGCTGAACTCCCTATCTTCCTTCAAGTCTCAGCAGAATTCTCACTTTCTACAAGAAATCTTTCTTGATTGTGCTTAATTTTAGTGTCTTCTCTCTGAAATTATCTCCAATTTATCTTGTCTAGATCTTTTTTGTTTGTGGTTGCTTGTAGGTTGTCTACATTAAACTGTGAACTCTATGAGAATTAGGACTGTCTTTTGCATTTGAGGCTATGGCTTTTATTTCTAGATATCTTCTTATATAGCTGTTAACTACTATGGATTACTGATCTTCCTACATTGTGCCTAGTACTTTGTGTTATCTTCTTTAATAGAAATGTATAGGCTATTTTCCACTTCCTCTTCCACTTCCAGTTTATATCTAATCCACCTTTTGGTCCTTCTAATGGGAAGAGTCAGTAATCCTCAATCTAGTTTTAGCTCTGCCATCAACTTTCTTTTTTTTTTTTTTTTTAATAGTATTTCATTTTTCCAAATACATGCAAAGATAGTTTTCAACATTAACCTTTGCAAAACCTTGTGTTCCAAATTTTTCTGTCTCTCCTTCCCTCCCCCCTCTTCAAGAATGCAAACAATCTGACATAGGGTTAAATATGTGCAGTTCTTCTAAACATATTTCCATATTTGATGCTGCTTCTGTATGACAAGAGAAAGAAAAAAAACAGCAACAAAAAAGCTGAAAATACTATGCTTTAATCCACATTTCCATTACTTCCCTTTACAAATCTACTGGAATTGTCTTGGGTCACCTCATTTTTTAAAAGAGCCAAGTTTACACAGTTGATCATCACATAATCTTGTTGTTATTGTGTACAATGTTCTTCTGGTTCTGTTTATTTCACTCATTATCAGTTCATGTAAGTCCAGGCTTTTCAGAAATCAGCCTTCTTATCATTTCTTATAGAACAATAACATTTCATTACATTCATATTCGCTAACATTCAGCCAGAGAGTGGATGATGGACATCTACTCAATTTCTAGTTCCTTGCCACTTCAAAAAGTTCCACTCCAAGTATTTTTGTGCATGTGAGTATTTTCCCCTCTTTTATGATCTCTTTCAGATGCAGACCCAGTAGAGACACTGCTGGATCAAAGGGTATGCAAGTTTGATAGCCCTTTGGACACAGTTCAAATTGCTCTCCAAAATAATTGGAGCATTTCACAGATTCCACCAATTAGTGTCCCACACATTAAAACAGTTTTCCCACACTCTGCCCTAACATTTATCATTATCTTTTCCTGTCATCTTAGCCAATCTGAGAGGTGTGAAGTATCTCAGAGTTGTCTTAATTTGATTTTTCTAATCAAATGATTTAGAGCATTTTTTCATATGACTAGAAATGACTTTCCTCATCTTAAAATTATTTGTTCATATCCTTTGACCATTTATCAATTGGTAAATGTCTGCCACCACTTTCCAAGATAAGTCACTTAACATTTCTCTAATTCTAAAATTCAGGAACTAAATAAATAATGGATATAAAAGTACTTTGAATACTATAAAATGTTATACTGGAGTGAGATATTATTTTCTTTGTGCATGTGAATAAATAAGGTATAACTAAGCACATGTTCAAAATAAATGAGGTTTATTAAGAAAAAATTGTCAATTTTATTGTAGAACCTTTGAACTCAGAGGTTCTGAATGTTAAAAAGAGGTTCTATAGGATTCATACTTTAGAGATAAATGATATCTATGAGAACTGAAAGTTCACTTGAGTGATCTTAACATTCTGGAGAGGATTTGTTCTATTTATTTATTAGTTTGTCTTCCTTCTTCTCTTTACTTTTTCATGCATTTCCTCTTTATTCCCTGGTATAGGCCCTTTGCTGCCTTCTTGCCTTGACTACTGCATCTTCCGATCTCTAAATTCTCCCATGAAATTTTTCAGAGGAGGGGAAAGTCACATCTATCTTGTACCTGCTAAGCTGGCTGAAAACAGGATAGCTCAAAAGATTAAAGGGCTGGGTACTTTCATGACTTTTATTTGTGTTCCACTAGGACTTAAATTAGCCAATGTGTGACTATAATTTCAAGTTTCCCCTGAGGAACAACAACATTGGGCTACTCGTGATCTAGAAGTGGGTTGGAAATGAGTTCAAATCCCTCTGTATCACTTACTGCCATTGGAATGTTGCTTACCTTTCAGAGGCTCATATTTCTCATCATTAAAATGAGGGGATTGGATTAGATCCAATCCCCCTAAAGGTCCCTTACAGCTCTAGAGCTATGATCTTATGGTAAGGGGGGGGAAGGTGCAACTTTCTCTTTGTTTTATAGCATATAGACAGTGATCATAAAATCAGTTGTCCTTCTGTTGATCTTTCATCTTGCCCATCCCCAGTCCTGGGTAGCCCTACCCAGAAATGTCAATAACAGCAAGCATTCTCTAAATTCTTATAGCACTTTGTAACTCTCATGTGAATCTATTACTCTCTGCCTTGTATTATATTTGTATGTGTGGTTTATTTCCCTTGTTGGATAGTAAGTTCATCTTTGCGTCATCCTTGACGGTCCCCACCACTACCACATCCAACATCCGACTTTATCCCAGCAAGGGTTTATTAAGTACTCTGTACAAAGCCCCATGCCTACGTCATTGGGGGTTATAGAGAATTCAATAAAATGGCATCTCTGCTCTCTGGTAGAGGGATTGGATGTAGTCTGTAACAGACAATATTATATAAGTGCATTAGAGAGTTTAAAAAACCAAAGGTGCTGGGGCAGCTAGGTGGCGCAGTGGATAGAGCACCAGCCTTGAATTCAGGAGGACCCGAGTTCAAATCTGTCTCAGACACTTAACACTTCCTAGCTGTGTGACCCTGGGCAAGTCACTTAACCCCAGCCTGAGGGGGAAAAAAAAAGAGAGAGGGAAAAAAAACACAAAGGTGCTTATTGGCCAAGGAGATCAGGAGAAGCTTCATGGAAGAAGTGGAAAACAGTCAATAATCAGTAAATGTTGAATAAATGAAAAATTAGTCTACTGAATTTGTCACATTGAAAAAATCTTATCTGTCTGCATCAACAAAAAATAATAACAGTTCAAATAGCTAGAGCCAACCACCACGTGAGGCAAGCATTATCATCCTCATTCTACAGATGAAGAAGCTGCAGATCTGAGAGTTTAAGTAAATTTTAGTTTAAGAGTTGGATCTTGTTGGTGCAGGGCCCAGAGTCAAGTCCAGGTGACCTGACTGGGGTGTAGAACATTCTTTATTCATATTCTTTAAAAGAGATTGGGGGGGGGGGGGACACAGGGATATTTAGAGGATAGTTAATCAACATGAGACTTTTTTATTCCAGCCTTTTATCTGTGGGAAAGCCACAAGATGCTGGGATTTATCTGCTTCTGACCACAACCGGCCATTATTCCCTTTTCCCATTGCTCTTCACAGCCCCAGGTAAGTGGGCTTCCTGCTTCTGGTGGTTTGACCAACCTCCACTTTGTAGTAAGACTCATTTCTGGCTTAATGCTTTGTCTTCATTTAACATAAATGGTCGGTCCAGGGACATTACAAGGAAGTCTGGCTGCTCTCTTCAGCGATGAATCATCCTATAGTGCTAGCACACCCTCTAGTTCACCCCTCACCCTTAAAACCTTGTACTCCCACAGAAATGCATAATCAAAGTGATAGTCATTGCCTCTCTCCTGCACTATGAAATGTACTTTATGAAAACCCTCCTTTTAGATTGCAGCTCTAGAGCTGAGTGGCATTTCAGGGACTGTTTCAGTACAACCTTCCTGAGGTGCAAAGAAGTTAATAGATTTATCCCAAATCATATAAATAATGTCAGAGACAGAATTTGAGCTCACATCCTCTTGACTCAAGAGAGTACTCTTTCTACAATCTCATATTTTACATACATCTACATTCTAGAGGATGGACCAAAAGTTCAATTTCTTGGTGATGAAAATTTAAATTTAAAAAACTTGGAGAAGAATGGAAAAATTGTGAGATTCTACCATGCTGAAACTCCTTTTGCAACCCCTTCTCTATATGGGTGAAGAGAGGTAAAATCTCTATGCAGCATCCATTTTCTGATCAGACAGAATCCCTGTTCTCTTCTATTCATCAAGTAGTCATGACTTAGTGACAGCTAAAGGAGCCAGTTACCATCCAGAGAAGTGTCCTAGGATATCAAAAAATCATGATGAATTTTACTTAGAATATATCTAAAATGATACTTATGATGTATACTAACACAACACTTATAAAATTATGTTGGTAGGAATAATGTTATTCAAGTTATAACTACTAGTATATCTATCTATAGGGTAACTAGAATATATCTAGAGTAATATTCCCATAATTGTACTGTCCTACTGATTATAGCAAATATCTAACCACCTAAACTATCTTTTTCTCTACTCAGAATTCTTCACTGGGTTCTTGTTGTCTCCAGAATAAAATTCCCATTTCCTTAGCTTTAAAATGAGGGCAATGAGGTGGCACAGTGTGAGGAGTTCCAGGCCTGGAGTCAGGAAGATTTGAGTGCAAGTATGGTTTCAGACACTTCCTAGATGGATGACTCTGGGCAAGTCACAGAACCTCTGAATGCCTGACAAAATGGATTCCCTGGAGAAGGAAATGGCAAACCACTCTAGTATCTTAGCCAAGAAAACCGTAAATAAGGTCATAGAGAGTCAGACATGACTGAAATGATTGAACAGCAGTAAAAAAAAAAAAAAAAAAAAAAAAAAAAAAAAAAACATTTAGAGCTCCTACAATTTGGCAGCCCCCTGACTTTTCAGCTTTCTCTCATCACTCTGCCAGAACTCCACAACCCAGCCAGAGGGATCAGTTCTACCCACCAAACATACCCTGTGTTTTCCTGTTTCTAACTTTGGCTCAGAACCAATGCCTGCTTGGAATCCCTGCCTATTCTTTAAAACCCTATTCAAATGCTTCCTCCTCTAGGAAGCTTGTCTTGATTGACTCTCTTCCTACAGTTACAACCAATTTTTCCCTTTAACCTCACATAGCACTTTGTTACCTTTCTAATGCACTTATAATAGTGTATTGTACTTTATACTTACATTTTTGTGTTTTATCTCTTCACTAGATTATAAATTCCTTAAGGATACAGATACATGCATTTCTTATCTTTTCCTCTTTACAAAAGTAGCAATATTTTATATATATAGTAGGCACTTAATAAATGCACATTGATGAATGAATATAATCTCTTGTTTTGTTTTGTTTTTTAGAATTCCCAATTAAAGTATTACTCATGCTGCTGTTTACTGTTTATAGTTTTTCATCACTGAAAACTTTGTTCAGGTAATTTTAAAAAGTTTAAATTATTTAAAGTTAATTTCATAAAATATGCTACCTCTTAAATGATTAAATTTATCCTTGCCCAAAATCTATACATTATAAATTAGAGCTATTTTTAAGCAGAGTTTGGAGGGAAGTGCTCTTTTAGTGAATCATAAACTCAGCTGTAACTCATATCTATCAAAATTCATATTTCACTAAATAGGTAAGTGATTGTGAAATGGGTTGGTTAAGTCTGATCTAGTATCTCTAATAGTCATTAGACTTCTCCATCTCCATAGCTCACAACCAACCCCTTACTAGTCTCTCAGCAGAATTACAATAAACTGGGCTTGGGTGATATGGGAATTAAATTAAGAGTGCTGAGAAGTGTTTATGGCTTACCATTGGTATTATTCTGTCAACCATTTTTCCATATGTGAAACCAGAAGCAACTTGATGCTTTAAAGAATATTAGATTTGAAATGGGGAAGCCAGGTTAAGTGTCTTTGAACTGTACTTATGTGGTGCTAGGCAAGTGCTTTTACTGAGCCTTGGTTTCCTTCTCTGTAAAATGGGAAACATAATGCTTATTTTACCTGCCTCATAGTGCTGTTGTGAGGAAAGTGCTTTTTAAAACATTAATATGTTATATAAATGTATATTGTTGTTTTCACATTCCCATAGAAAAGGAAAAGAATCTTAGAGATTTAATCTAACATTTTCATTTTATAGAAGAGGAAATCGAGGCTAAAAGAGAGGAAGTAATTGACTTTAATTGGTCTAGTGAGCCAAGGACAGAAACAGCCTACCATAAAACCTTGGCTTCTACCCTAGTCATTTTTGCCTCATGCCACACAGTTTCTCTCATTTTATTCCTCCAGATAGTGGAGTTTGGAAATTTAAATTGGAAAAATCTTCACTCAACTAAAGAAACAGCCCTAAACCAACTCTTTTTTTTTTTTTTTCTATAGAAAAGAAAAACTTCTTAATTGGATAGAAACCATCTACCTCATTGGCTTGGGGCCTCTGGAAATCTGCTGTGAACTTGTATTTCCTTTCACCCCTTGGAAGCTAAAGTACCCCTTCGTTCCTTTGTTCCTGACTTCAGTATATTGTGCAGCAGGCATCACATATGCTTGGTTCAGACTGTCTATTTCAATGTTGCCTGGCCCTGCTGTTGGCAAGGCGAAGCTACAATGAATAAAGGGACTTCTTGGATGACTTCCAGGCAATTACCTCATGGAAAATTAACCAGCATTTGAAAAAGGTTGCTGGTGGCAGAAGCCATTCGTTTCAGTGGGTCCTGCTTTGAACATGTCTGCACCATTCTTCCAAACTACCCACTGATGTTTTTATTCAGAGAGGCTCTATTTTCTTTCTTTCTTTCTTTCTTTTTTTTTTTAATTTGAAAATACTGGTGTTGCCCACCACAGCAACCTGATTATCACCATGGTGAGAAGTCACTTGCCCTTCTAAAGCTATGAAACAGAAACCCTGCCTCCCTTAAAAATTGTCTCTTGGAGAGATGCAGATTGCTGTGCTGAATATAAATCTTGCTCAAGATAAATAATAGGTTCAAATCCAAGCAGCTTAGTTATTTATAGCCCGCAAAATAATTACTGTCAGGATAGAAAACATAATTACAACCACACACTGGGAGCAGATCTAAATAAAATACTACTTTATATTTCTACATTAGAATTTTTGGCTCATTGACAACTAGGTTTCCCATTGGGACATATATAAGCAGATGGTGGTCTGGTCACAGACCGCTCATTCTTGGAGTCCTTTTAAATGAAATAATAGCATGATACAAATGAAAAGGGCTATGGCGGGAGGAGGAGGGCTTTCTTAGATAAACTGGTTAGCTAGGAAAAGAATGGCAAGAAATAAATCAGGCCAAGTTTGGCTTTCTGCTTGTGTAAAATCAAGAATACAGTTTGCTATTGGGTCATGCTGCCAGCAGAGGGAGTACACTGTGGAAGCAGTTGTTTTCTCAAACGTTTACATAGCCTAACCCATCAAAGATGATCAGTGAATCATAGAATGGTAGAGCTAGAAGGGACTTGAGGACACAATGTTAGGGCTGAAAGGTATCTGTTTAAATTCCTCATTTTATAGAAGAGAGATCTGGAGGTCTGGGGAAGTTAAATGACTTATCCAATGTAACACAGCTCTTCATTGGCAAAAGGGGGACTAAAAACAGTCTGATCAAATCAACTGTGAAACAACTAAAGTTATGACATAGGATAATGGGGGAAGGATGTCACATCATTATTTCCTTTAAGTATTTGAAAGACCAGAATATATAAGAGGGGTTCAGTGTGTTCTCCTTGCCCCCCAAGGGTAAAGGTAGGACCAGTGGTTAGAATGTGTAAAGAGGCAGATTTGGACTTGATGGGAACACTAACAAAGATTCCAAAATGTTTGCCTTGATATTTAGTATGTCCCCACTATGAAACTTGGAAATGATTGTACATGTACCTATATCAAATTGTTGTCTTGGAGAGGGGAAAGTAAGAGAGGGAGAGAGAAAAATTTGGAACTCAAAATCTTACAAAAGTGAATGTTGAAACTTGGAAAACCATGTTAGGGAAGTAATATATATTTCTGTCCTACGTGGTCTCTTCCTCAAATTCTGTGATATTATCTTGTCTTCTTTTCTACCTTCAGATTTTTTTTTCTTGAAGCTTTTGAATATCTCTGAATTTTTTCTTTCACTCTGGATCTATAATTTCATTCATGTGGGACCTTTCTGATATAAAAACAATACAAATACCCCAAAATCCTCGAAGATTGCCTGAAACTGTGAAAGATTTTCTAGTTTGCCTTTGGTCACATAACTAGTATTTCAGTCCTTGAATCCAGGTATGTTTGACTTCTTGACACTTCATCTACCACTTTCCCTATCCTATATCTTTGAAAGAGCATATCTTTGCTTTATCTCATATTACACAAAGAGGTCACAGATTTCTAAGGACCCAAACCTATTAAAATATTCCAAATTAGTTTTCTTGCTTATTAGCTATTAATAAGGGCATTTTGCCAGTTGGAGAAATTTGAACTTCAGTTTGAAGAGAATCAACCAGAACATATGGCTGTTCCTTAAATGTGAACGAGTGTGAACACTGTCAGGCAAGAGACCTCTGCCTATTTTAATTGGTCACATTTTGCCTGTGAATGTCCAGATGTCAACCCAACTGAAAAAGATGATTGTGTCATAAACTGAATTATAATTATGTTTTATAACTTATATTTGAGAAAAGTAACATAATATTGATGAATGCCTCATCATTCTGTCATTGCTGAAAAGAACAGATGGTTTTCAGCCTTCTTTCCTTTTTCCTTCCCTTCACTCCAGAGAAAAATAGTAAAATGGTTAAACTAAGATCCTCATCTTCAATTTATATTTTGAACTTTATATAGAGTTGGGAAAATCTAGAACAAGAAATCATTCCCACTTAGTGAAGTTGGGCCACTACATGTAAAATCTCTTCTTTAAAGAACAAAAAAGTATGGAGGTTTGACATCAAACAGCAGCTTTCATTGCTAATTACTCTGGAGATGACCCCAGTGTCTGCCAAAACCCTGGCAGTTAAGGCTCGTTTCTGCCCAACAAAGGCAGACTAGACATGATGATGTTGAGTCATTTGAGTCTTGTCCAACTCTTTGTGACCCTATTTGGGGTTTTCTTGGCCAAGCTACTGGAGGGATTTGCCATTTCCTTCTCCAGCCTATTTCACAAATGTGGAAACTGAGGCAAACAGGGTGAAGTAACTTGCCCAATATCATATAGCTAGTAAGTGTCTGAAGCCAGATTTGAACTTAGAAAGCCAAGTCTTCCTGATTCAACCTGGCATTCTTCATGTGCTATCCAGCTGCCCCCAGGCTTGGTAGTTACCCTGAAATTGAAATACAGAAGACAAATAGACCAGTAGTTCTCAAACTTGTTCTCAGCATCTTTTTACTATTAAAATTTATAGGAGGATCTGTCCAAAGAGTTTTGGTTTACATGGGTTACATTAATAGATATTTACCTTATTAGAAGCAAAAACTAACTGAAAGGGTTTCTGTAACGTGCTCTCCTGGCAGTTACAATTACTAGTCTGTCCTAGACCCACCAGAGTACCTTTGACCACTGTCCTTTGCAGTGTGAGCTCTACCCGGCTCGCCTCCTCTGAAGCTTTCTAAGGTCTCTGGCCACAATCTCTTGAATCTATAGCTTAATAACCGGTAGCGCACTCAAGAACAGCCACGTGTAATCTTAAAAGCCTTTATTATACCTACTCACATAATGCCCTGACTTGTTGGTTCCCTAGTGAACACCTGGTCAGAAGACCCATGTGTTCACTACCAAAACCCTTACCTCTTTCGGCTATCCATCTTGGCTTGGCCACCCAGGCTAGGAAGCCAAGGTGAAGAAGGCCAGGTTAAAGAGGGCGGTTGCTGCCTGCAGTGGGCTTACATAGGGCCTGTGAGGTCACACACACAGCCAATCAGCGAGAGAGTCACCCATTACAAAACTATCTCAATATGGCCAGGATCCCGCCCAAGGGCAGTCCTAATATCCACAGAAATTACTTCTGGGCCTCAATCTCCCGATGCACTGTGTCCGCCCATTTAAAGGGCCCTTACAATTCCCTTTCTCTTGTTTTGCGGGAACCGCACAGGTTTCAGAGACTTCAGAATTCTCTGAACCACATTTTGAGAACCACTGATATAGACAACTTGGATAATTCCTAGTAAAAAGTATTTGGTATCTGATACCCATTGGTTCTACCTGTTTTATATGCATAAAATTGATTTGCAGATGATTTAGCTATGGATGCTTAATTTTTCTGGACAAGCTGATATAAAAGTTGACAGCATGTTTCTAGCTTCTTTATATTTATGGGGACATATTTGATGCAACTTTCTCTGACACTCATTCCTGGATAATGGAGATGCCTCACATTGCTTTTAAATCCTGAATTTAAATATCCCCTAGAAGTTAAAATTTCTGTTTCTCACACATACAAACATGATCCTTTGTACCTAACTTTTTTTTTTTTTTGGCCTGTCTATGGTAATTTTCATCACTTTTACAATGGTGTATATTCCTGCTTATTTATACAGTCATAGTAACTACTAGATATGGAGAATTCATATGGCTGGTGATAACTTGGATTTTTTCCTTTGAAAACTGTCATATCTTTTGATAATTTATTAGTTGGCAAATTGCTATTTGCAATAAATTTGAATCTCTACCTTGTTAATTGTGTTTCAATATGTCTGAATCTTTGTGATCCCATTTGGTGTTTTCCTGGCCAAGATATTAAAGTGGTTTGCCATTTTCTTTTCCGGCTCATTTTACAAATGGGGAAACTGAGGCAAACAGGGTTAAGTGACTTGCCCAGAGTGACACATCTAGTGTTTGAGACCACATTTGAACTCAGGAAGATGAATCTTTCTGAATTAGGCCTGGTGTCCTATCCACTGTGTCACCTAGCTACCCTGAATCTGTTCTTTACACATATTTAAACAGAACTTTTATCCAAGAAACTTAATGCACAGATTTTTCCCAGTTACTTATTTCCTTTCTAATTGTCACTATTTTATTTGTGCAAAAATTTAAACTTTGTTATTAAAATCGTCTATTTTATCATTATTGATGTTATAAAGATCAGGTAAGATATTTGTAAAGCACTTAGAACAGTGCTTACCACATATTAAGTAACTAATAAATGATTCTTCCTTTCTTCTCTCCAACATCTGTAATCTCTACCCCTTATTTGCTCATGAGTTTGTCTCCTTTTCATTGATCTGAGAGGTAAATTCCTTGCTCTTCTAAAATGTTTCTCACATGACTTGTTCTAGCTCTAGGTCATATATCCATTTGGAATATATCTTGATAAATGATGTGAGACATTGGTTTAAAGCTAATTTCTGCCAAACTTCCTTCCAGCTATCCTATCAATATTAACACTGGTTAGAAGAGACAGAATATTATAAAGGAAATTTATTAGGTGTGTAGTTTGGGGCAAGTCACTTTTTTTTAATTTTTTCCAAATTGAAACATTTATTTTCAAAACGTATGCAAGGATAATTTTTCATCATTGACCCCCCCCAACCCCTCTCCTAGATAGCAAGTAACCCAAATATATGTTAAATATGGTAAAAAAAAAATGTAAATCCAATATAGGCATATGTATACAATTTTCTTGCTGCACAAGAAGAATCAGATCAAAAAGGAAAAAATGAGAAAGAAAACAAAATGCAAGTGAACAACAACAAAAAGAAGTGAAAATACTATGTTGTGATCCACACGCAGTTCTCACAGTCATCTCTCTGGTTGTAAATGGCTCTCTTCATCACAAGATCATTGGAACTGGCCTGATTATCTCATTGCTAAGAAGAACCACGTCCATCAGAATTGATCGTTGTATAATCTTGTTGCCGTGTACAATGATCTCCTGGTTCTCCTCACTTCACTCACCATCAGTTCATGTAAGTCTCTCCAGGCCTTTCTGAAATCATCCTGCTGGTCATTTCTTACAGAACAATAATATTCCATAGCCTTCATATACCACAACTTATTCAACTATTCTCCAATTATGGGCATCCACTCAAGTTTCCAGTTTCTTGTCACTACAAAAAAGGCTGCCACAAAGTTTTTGGGCAAGTCACTTTTCTCTGGACTTCAAGTTCCTCAGAAAAAAAGGAGGTTGAACAAGATGGTCTCTGACAATCCTTATAATTTTGTGACTTGTCTTGGCCCAGTAACTTACTTAGATTTTACATCAAATGAAAAAAAGTATTTACTATGAGTCCTAAAATATGTATATCTGTTGTAAAACGTGTACATTGAGACATTGACATTGACATTGAGATGTTACCAATACTATGCAGATGGGCTGCAGGAGGGCAAGAAGTCCAGTGCCCATATGATGTTGAATCGATGATAGTTCTGTTGTATCATCTGGGCCAGTGATGTCTCTATCATAAGGTCCCTTTCTGTGAATTCCTGCATAAGCATTGTGAACTCCAGCCAGTGAACTTCAGGACTGTTAACGTTCAAGGGCTATTTTGTGGTTCTCTTGGAGGCAATGTGAACACCGTCATGCGCCTTTCAAACAATGCCCAATGGTTCTGGATGTTTCAGATTAATAAGGATATTCATGAACTAGAGCCCATACAAAAGAGGGCCTGGCTTGAGTCCAAGTCTTAGAAGGATTATTTGAAGAAACTGGGAATGTTAAGCCTGGATAAGAGAAAACACCAGAGATATGGTCACTGTTTTCAAGGCGTACAGGAGGGACTAGCCTTATTCTGTCTGGCTCCAGAGGATACAACAGAAGCAAATTCAAGCTCAGCAAAAACTTCCTAGCAGTTGTCGTTTAGTCATTTTTGGTCTTATCCAACTTTTTGTGATCCCATTTGGAGTTTTCTTGTCAAAGATATTGGATTTGTTGGCCATTTCCTTCTGCTCTTTTTATAGGTGAGGAAACTGAGGCAAACAGGCTTAAGTGCCTTGCCTGTGGCAACGGAACTGGTAAATGCCTGAGGCCAGATTTGATGAGTCTTCCTTATTCCTGGACTGACACTTTATGTAATCTTTCCTGGGAGGTTTCCTCTTCTTGGAAGTCTTCAAATAGAATCCTCTTCAAGGCTTTGATGACTACTTGTTGAGTATTTCCTTTGTATATGAGTTGGACTAAATGGCCATTATAGTTCCTTCCAACTTAAATCTCATTCATTACTTGCTTGACATTGTTGGAATTTATTCAGTCTGCCCTTTATCACGGTAAATGTGTTCGATCAGCTGACCAAAATGTTATTTGTAAGGCTTTGATCAATTGGGTTCAGAGGCAGAATGATAAATGTATGGGTGAAATGTCCTCCATTGGGTCAAATGAAAATTAAATGTTACCAAGAGCACTAGTGTGTATTTCCCAGATTCAATTAGTTGATCTACCCAATATAATACTTTAATCCCAATTTCTTATGCAATGGATTTACACCTTGAAATCAGTATCTATGAATGATATAATTTCAACACTACTGTCATCTCTAAAACTTATCTCCTATCAATTAAAGAAAAGAAATCCTATCTTCCAGGATGTGGGCACTATAATAGCTCCAGAGCAGTTGAAATAACATACTTCCATTATGGTTAGTGGTGACTGAAAAAGTTTTGTTCCATCCTGCTCCTGGAAGAGTGCACTGGTCACAAGTGTTTTCATTAATAACAACAGCTAACCTTTAATGCTTTCTGGTTACAAAGTGATTTAGATACTTTGTCATTTGGTTTTCAGGTTAATCTAGGGAGGCAGCCAGCAGTGGTTTGGGGGGGGGGGGGGGAGAGAGGGGGCAGAGTGTCAGAGTCAAGAAGACTTCTAAGCATTTGATAAAATCCGATATCCATTCTTATTAAAAAACACTAGAGAGTATAAAAATAAATGGGCTTTTCCTTAAAATTATCAGTAGCATCTATTTAAAACCATCAGCAAGCATTATATGCAATGGGGACAAACTAGAATCATTCCCAATAAGATCAGGGATTTAACAAGGTTGCCCACTATCACCATTACTATTCAATATTGTATTAGAAATGTTAGCTTTGGCAATAAAAGGAGAAAAAGAGATTAAAGGAATTAGAGTAAGTAATGAGGAAACCAAATTATCACTCTTTGCAGATGATATGATTGTATACTTAGAGAACCCCAGAGAATCAACTAAAAATTATTAGAAACAATTCACAAGTATAGTAAAGTTGCAGGTTACAAAAGAAATCCACATAAATCATTAGCCTTTTTATATATTACCAACAAAGTCCAGCAATAAGAGATACAAAGAGAAATTTCATTTAAAATAATAACTGTCAATAATGTAAAATATTTGGGAATATATCAGCCAAGGCAAAGTCAGGAACTATATGAACACAACTACAAAACACTTTCCACACAAATAAAGTCAGATCTAATCAATTGGGAAAATATCAAGTGCTCATAGGTAGGCTGAGCAAATATAATAAAAGTGACAATAGTGCCTAAATTCATCTACTTATTCAATGTCATACCAATAAAACTCCCAAGAAATTATTTTACAGATCTAGAAAAAATTAACAAAGTTCATCTGGAAGAATAAAAGGTCAAAAATTTCAAAGAAATTAATAAAAAAAAAAATGCCAATGAAGGTAGCCTAGCTATACCTGATTTAAAACTATATTATAAAGCAGCAATCACCAAAACCATTTGGTACTGGCTAAGAAATAGAGAATTTGATCAGTAGACAGGACAAAATTGTCAATGACTATAGCAATCTAGTGTTTGACAAACCCAAAGATCCCAGTTTTTGGAATAAAAGATTATTTGACAAAAACTGCTGGGAACATTGGAAACTAGTATGGCAAAAACTAGGCATTGACCCACACCTAGCACCATATACCAAGATAAGGTCAAAATGGGTTCATGATTTAGACATAAAGAGTAATATTATTAAGCAAATTAGAAGAACATAGGAAAGTTTAAGCTCTCAGATCTGTGGAGAAGGAAGGAATTTGTGACAAAAGAAGAACTGGAGATCATTATTGATCACAAAATAGATAATTTTTATTATATTAAGTTTAAAAGTTTTTGTACAAGCAAAACTAATGCAGACAAGATTAGAAGGGCAGCAATAAACTGGGAAAACATTTTTACACCCAAGAGTTCTTTTTAAAGCCTCATTTCTAAAATATATAGAGAATTAACTCAAATTTATAAGAATTCAAGCCCATTCTCTAATTGATAAATGTTCAAAGGACAATTTTCAAACAGACAATTTTCAGATGAAGAAATTAAAACCATTTCTAGTCAAATGAAAAGGTGTTCTAAATCACTATTGATCAAAGAAATGAAAATTAAGACAACTCTGAGATACCACTACACACCTGTCAGATTGGCCAGAATGACAGGAAAAGATAATGATGAATATTGGAAGGGATGTGGGAAAACTGGGATGCTGATGCATTATTGGTGGAGTTGTGAAAGAATCCGGCCATTCTGGAGAGTAATCTGGAATTATGCTCAAAAAGTTATCAAACTGTGTATACACTTTGATCCAGCAGTGTTTCTACTGGGCTTATATCCCAAAGAGATACTAAAGAAGGGAAAGGGACCTGTATGTGCCAAAATGTTTGTGGCAGCCCTTTTCATAGTGGCCAGAAACTGGAAAATGAATGGATGCCCATCAATTGGAGAATGGTTGGGTAAATTGTGGTATATGAATGTTATGGAATATTATTGTTCTGTAAGAAATGACCAGCAGGATGATTTCAGAGAGTCCTGGAGAGATTTACATGAACTGATGCTAAGTGAAGTGAACAGAACCAGATCATTATACACTTCAACAACAATACTGAATGATGATCAATTCTGATGGACATGGCTCTCTTCAACAATGAGATGATTCAAATCAGTTCCAATTGTTCAGTAATGAAGAGAGCCCAGAGAGAGGACTGTGGGAACTGAGTGTGGAGCACATCATAGCATTTTCACTCTTTTTGTTGCTGTTTGCTTGCATTTTATTTTCTTTCTCATTTTTTTTCCTTTTTGATCTGATTTTTCTTGTGCAGCAAGATAATTGTGTAAATATGTTTGCCTATTAAAAATAAAAAAGAAGAAGACTTCTAAGTAAGTCCCACCTCTTGCACATACTATGCAAATCACCTAACCCTCAGTGCTCCTGCCAATCAGGTAAGATCAAAGGTTACAGAGCAGTTACCAATTTGCCTTATGGAGGGAGTTTTCTCACAGAGAGTTCTCCACACCAGTGAAATATCTGAAAGAAAAACTAAAAATCTTGGTGGGTGGCATAGGGAAGCTAAGTGCACCACATGCACAGAACAGTCAGGAAGACTCATCTTTCTGAGTTTAGATCTTACCCAGCTGTGTGACCCTGGCTAAGCCACTGTTTGCCCCTGTTTATCTTCTACAAAATGAGCTGGAGAAGGAAGTGGTTTGCCACTCCAAAATCTTTGCCAAGTAAACCTAAATGGGATCATAGTCAAACACAACTGAAATGACTGAACAACCACAAAAATTATTCCTATTTTATAGAGGAGCACCCAATGTGGTATAATGAAAAGGACATTGGTCTGTGAATCAGGAGGAATGGGTTCTGGTTCTGGCTCTGTTTGCTAGTTCAGATTGTGACCTTGAACAAGGTTTCAGTTTTCTTGTCTACATTTGGGCTATGTGTTGACTCACTGACAGTTCTGAGTTCCCACATAAAGCTGATCACCACTCAGCTCTCAAATGCACTCAGGTCTTCTCAGGGCCGTAGGGATAAGTAATCCTGTTGTAAAGGAATATACTCATCGTAATTACTGTCAGCTTGAGTCCCCATTTATAAAAATTAAATCCATCACAATGATCATACATTGAATGATAAACATAACCATTAACAATAAGGAATAAGGGGGCAATTAGGTGGCATAGTGCCTCAGCCCTGAAGTCAGAAGTACCTGAGTTCAAATTTGACCTCAGACACTTAACACACCCTGGCTGTGTGACCCTGGGCAAGTCACTCCCTGTTGCCTCCAGAAGTAAATATAAAGCATTCTGCATGCAAAGCCTTTCATAAGCTAGATCTTTCCAGTCTTTTAAAAACTTATTCCCTGACATGTACTCTTTGATCCAGTAATAAGCCTTTTTTCTGTTCCACAAATAAGACACTCCATCTCTTGGCTCTAGACAACTCAAGAGAAGCATAAAAAGGTAAACAGGAAAGAGAAATCATAAGGGACTTAATAAGGTTAAACTGTTTACATTTCTATATAGGAAGATGATACTTATAACTCATAAGAACTTTCTCATTGTTAAGGCAGTTAAAAGAAGTATATATAGACAAAGGACACAGGCATGAGTTGGATATGAAGAGATAATAGCTAAAAAAAAATTAAGGGGTGAGAGAGGAATGTACTGGAAGAAAGAGAAAGGGAGAGTAATGGAGTAAATTATCTCATAAAAGAGACAGATAAAGCAGTGGAATGGAAGAGAGGGAAATTAAGGGGGTAATGAATGAATTCTTATCAGAATTGGCTCAAAAAGGAAATAACAAACACACTCAATTGGGTACAGAAATCTATCTTACCCTACAGGAAAGTAAGAGGGGAAGGGGATAAGAGAAAAGGGGGTGATAAAAAGGAGGGTAGTTTGGTGAAGGGGTTGTCAGAAGCAAAACACTTTTGAGGAGGGATAAGGTGAAAGGAAAGAGAGTAGAATAAATGAGGATGGGTAGAAAGAAGGATGGAAGAAAATACAGTTAGCAATCCTAATTGGGGAAAACATTTTGAAGCAAATTTCTCTTATAAAGGCCTCATTTTTCAAACACATAGAGAACTAAGTCAAATTTATAAAAGTAAGAGCCATTCCCAAATTCATAAATGATCAAAAGATATGAACAGTTTTCAGATGAAGTAATCAAAGCAATCTATAGGCATATGAAAAAATGTCCTAACTTATGATTGATTGGAGAAATGCAAATTAAAACAATTCAGAGGTACAGATAGGACAGAAAAGGAAAATACCAAATGTTGGAGGAGATGTGGGGGAAATGTGGCATTCATTCACTGTTGGTGGAGTTGTGAACTGATTCAACCATGCTGTGGTGTAATTTGGAACTATGGCCAAAGAGCTATAAAACTATACATACTCTTTGTACCTAGCAATACTATTACTAGGTCTATATCCTAAAAGAGATTTTTAAAACTCAAAAAGTAAGAGGACAAAAATATTTATAGAAGCCCTTTTCTGGTGGCAAAGAATTGAAAATTGAAGGGATGTGCTTCAATCAAGAAATCAAGAAATGACTGAACAAATTATGGTACATGATTATGATGTAAGTAACATCAATATTATAAGGTGATCAGTTATAAATGATTTAGCTATTCTCAGCAATACAATGATCCAAGAAAATTCTGAAGGACTTGTGATGAAAAATGCTACTTATCCCCAGAGAAAGAATTTTCACAACATGAATAATGTGGAAATGTTTATAACCTATATCAAATTAATTCCTTGCCTTCTCAATGGGGTGGTGGATGGAGAAATTGGAACAAAGAGAATTTGAACTCAAAGTTTTAAAAAATGAATGTTTAAAATTATTCTTACATGTAATGGGAGAGAATATAATGCTAAATAAATTTTTAAAAGAATAAAAGAGGAAAATATTATACTCAGTTTTCCCAGATAAAATATTCTTTATTATGAACTCACATAGTTTGCCTTTTGGAAAGTCATATTCTAAGCTCTGTGATTGTGATTGTGTCAACTTGTTACCTGAACCGTTTCTTTCTGGCTGTTTGCCATATTTTTTTTCTTTGACCTAGAATCTCTGAGTTTTGACTATAATGTTCACTTGGGAATTTTTCTTTCATGATTTCTTGAAATATGATATCAAAGACCCTTTCTTTGTCAGTCATGTAATATCATGGAATAATTAACTTTTCTTTGGTCCATTCTAATTTTCAAGCAGTATGTTAGTAGGGAAAAGTTTGAAAACCATGTACTAAACTGTTAATTCTTTATCCAATTCTTAATTTATCTTAGTCTTTACAAGATCTCATTTCTTTATTTATGGAATTTATTTTTGACTATATTTCTTTTAAAAGTTCTAGTTGGTCTTATGGTCAAGCTATTTTTCTTATGATTTTGCTTGTAGATGTTTTGCTGTCAGTCTCTTCTAGGTTTATATCTTGGAAGTTCCTGGCACCATAAAAGTTGTTTATCATGGAATTTTTTGTTTATTGGTTTGTTTAATCATTCTTCTAGCCTTCTTGAATTAGTAATTTGTATTGGAGTCTGGATTTTGTTCTCTCCTGAAGACAGTGTCAGGGTCTTATTTGATTTTATTTGGTGCAAAATTACAAGATTCCTTTTGGCTGAATATTCTTTCTCAATCACTTAGCTAGAGTTCTCAGGGTGGGACAGGAACCTCAGTACCCCATAGCTGCCACTCACTTCTTTTCCTGCTCTTTCCCTACTACATAACCTCCACCAAAACTGAGCTGCATTCACTAGGCCTTTTACTATGGCACCTAGCTACAGTTCACCTCTTAAATCCATACTGGGTCAGCAACCCAACATGGGAACAGAGAGATCCAGCCATGTGTTGGCTCATTTCCTGGACAATTAAGCCCTATCGATGTTAGAGCTGACATTGTTCCACACCCAGGAACATAGCCACAGGTCAGCTCCATACACAGTTGCAGGTCCCTTTCTTGGACCAAATGCTGTTCTTACTCTTCAGATTAGAAAAATGACTATTTTCTCTTGGATTTCCTGATAAATACTCCATCTGGTGATCTTCCAAATCATTCAAGTAGGAAAGGAAGGGGGAAGGAACAAATATCCCATTATTTTCAACAGTGATAAAGACAAAGGAGAAGTCTAAATCAAGCATTAAAAGAAAATTGAGGAAGAGGTCACTTTTAGCTAGGGAAATCAAGGAAGGTTTCTTGGAGGATCTTACCCTTATGTTGGAGCTTGAATTTCAACAGACAAAATATTGGTGGGATATGGGAGAGCAGAGGTAAAGAGAACTTGGCTAGTGAATTCAGCTAAGAAAGAGCAATAGAAGGTGGGTGAAGGCTAGTAGCTATATTAGTTAGTGGCATATAGAGTACATAAAGAGGTGCAATATGAGATAGGTCTGGAAAGCTAAATTGGAACCAGATTATGGAGAACCGAATCAGGGAATAGATATTATTACATTTTCCTGTTGTACATTGTCTTTTGTCTCTAAATTATTCCACTTTGCATTATATTTATGTAACAGTAACTGGAATTGGCATGGTTTGGAATAAAGAACTTTGTATTTCCTCTCTAGTCTCCTTTGAGTGGAGTCCCTCTTTCTCAATTCTACTCTTCAAATATATTTCGTCTTCCTTCTTCCCTCTCTCTCTCTCCAACCCTCCTTCTTTCCCTCTCTCCCTCCCTCCCCCCATTCCCTTTCTCTCTTGTTCCTTCACTCTAAAGGGAGAAGTATTACTGAAATCTGCCATGGAAAATGATTCTCATTTTTGTAAGTTAATACAAAATATGTTTGAAATAAATAATTCTTTCAGGAATTACAAAAGACCTCTTGTAATAAGTGTCATTTGGGATGAAGGTGAGGAGGAAGAATATTTGAGTGGTGGAGAAAGAAAGGGAATAAACATTTATATAGCATCTTCTATGTGCCAGGTACTTGCTAAGTGCTTTACTTATATTTTCTGTTTTGATGCTCACAGAAACTCTGGAGGTAAGTGCTATTCTTATCCCCACTTTATAATTGAGGAAACTGAGGCAAACAGAGGTGAAGTGACTTGCTCAGAGTCACACAACTAGTAGGTATCAGAGGAATTAACTGGAATTCAGCTCTTTCTGACTCCAGACCCAGTACTCTATCCATTGCACCACCCAACAACAGGAGATGGAAAGACATAAAGAGAACAATACATAGTCCAATCTGGTTGGGTCACAAGAGTGCATCAAAAGGAATGATATATAATCAGACTGGGTATTTATAATAAGAATGAAAAATTAGCATCATATAATAAATAGAGCCCTAGTTGGTAAGTGAAGATACTAAAATTATAGTCTCAACTCTCAATTGACTTGTAATATCTCAAAACTTGAGGGCCCACTTCTGTTTTTCCTCTCTGCCATCTTATCTAGTGATTCAGCTCCCATAGATGATAACCAAATCTTTACCTCAAGCCCCACTCTCTCTCCTCAACTCTTGTCCTAAATCATCTACATCTCCATCTAGATGTCCTATAGGCACCTCAAACTCAGTGTGTCTGAAATAGAACTTGTCATTCTACTCCCTCAAAATATCCCTCTTCTAAATTCCCCCGTTTCTGTTGAAGATACTATTATTCATCCAATTAGTCAAGTTCCCATTCATGCTTCAGTCTGCCTCATCTCATGTGTCTAATCAGTTGTTGAGTCTTGTTTATCCTACCTCCATAACATCTCACATCCGTCCCCTTCTCTACATTGAGCCTTATTCAAGCTCCCATTGCCTGGTGCTTGGACTACTGTAAATCTCTCTGACTCATTTGCCTCCTCTTACCAGTCTATCTACCACATAGCAGCCAAAGTGATATTCCTAAAATCTGGGTCTGACCATGTCACTCTTCTGCTTGATAAACTTCAGTGGTTCCCTATTTCCCCTAAGATCAAATATAAACTATTTTGTTTAGCATTTAAAATCTGAATCCAACCTACCTCCCAACCTTATTATATACTCTTCTCTTTCATACATGCTTCATCTAAGTTCAATTAACCTTCCTTCTGTCACTCTCCTACAACCTTCCATCTCCAGTTTCTGTATCTTCGAACAGGCTGTCCTCTCTTATATCCCTCTCATCCTTACTCACTTCCCCTCTTAAAGATTCTAGTTTTCTTTGGAACTTAGGTCAAATCCCATGAACTCTTTCCTAATTCCCTTCCAATCCTTACCCCACCAACTGCCAGGACCTTTCTCCACCAAATTACCTTGTATTTATTTTCCTTTTATTCTTCTCTATCAGATAAACTGAGACTGGGAAAGATCTTAGATTAAAAAGACCAAGGTCTCCCTCTGCATCTCAGACCATTGCTGGTAGTCCTGGCCTCTGTCTTGCCATTGTTCTATGATGACTCTGGAGGAGAAAGCAAGACTGATGACTACACAGCCATCTCCGTTAAAATCAATCCATTTGTAACTTAAGACATCATCCTTGTGAAGTCTTTAGTCCTCATCAAGGATGAGAATGAAGGACAAACCACAATACCTATCTCTGAAAGCAGTATGACAGAGTGCTGCTTCTGATCTAAATTGACTGTGGGACTTGGGGCAAGTGATTTAATCTCTAAATATTCTCAGCAGATTTCTAAGACTCTAAGCGGCAGAAAAAGGATGGTAACCTTCATTGGTAACCTTCATTTTCTTCCCAGGAATGGTGTATAGCCATAAAGTCACAGGTGTTGTTCTTAACTCTATTCTATCTCTCTGTATATGGTGTTTCTTTCTTATATACCAGATCACTCAGCATCTATTGCCCTGCCTGCTTTCAACCCCCTAAACAAGATGTTTATCCTAGGATAAACTCATCATCTCTAATCTTACCACATTTTCAAGTGGAGGAGGAGGAGGAGGAGAAAGAGGAGTAGGACTGGATAAATCTCTAATCTAATATAAGGGATCCAGGAAGGTCATCCAATCTGCCTCCCATTTAAATGTTTTTAGTATGAATTTAATCATCAACAAATATTTTAAGACTATGAAAAAAAGCAGAATAGTGCAGAAACTCATAAATTATTATGTATAGTTTATTTTTTAAAATGTGTATTGAATTTAACAAAATAATAACAATATTTCCCTCTCTTGTTGCCTTCTAAATACCTTTGCTTTCTGTATTTTTCATTTTATTTATTCCATGTATGCTCTTTTTTTTTGGGGGGGGGATTTGAATCTTTGTCACTAGCCATTAACTTGCATCCCCTCCATAAAAATCCATTTATAAGAAATGGGGATTCTGAAAATTACAAAGAAAGGTAGCCTAGTAGTACCAGACTGTGTTATATTATACTTTATCATACTATATTATAAAGCAGTAATCATCAAAACTATCTGGTATTGGTTAGAAAATAGAGTGGTGGATTGGTGAAATAGGGTACGCAAGACATAATAGTCAATGACCAAAGTAGCCTAGTGTTTGATGAACCCAAAGACCCAGGTTTAGGGATAAGAATTGACTGTTTGACAAAAACTGCTGAGAAAACTGGAAAACAATAAGACACAAACTAGGTAAAGACAAACATCTCTCACTTTATACCAAGATAAGGTCAAAATGAATGCATGATTAAAACTTAAAGGGTTGAACCCATAAGCAAATTAGAAAACAAGGAATAATCTACCTGTCAGACCTATGGGAAATGGGAAATGGGAAAATTCATGACTAAATCAGAGATAGAAAGCATTACAAAATATCTAATTTTTATTATATTAAATTTAAAAGCTTTTATACCAATAATATAAAATATTATACCAATAATATAAAACCAATGCCACCAAGATTAGAAGGAAAGCAGAACATTAGGAAATGATATTTATAGCAAGTATCTCTGATAAACTTCTTCTCAAATATATAAAAAACTGAGCCAAATTTATAAAAATAAAATCCATTCCCTGTGCTTTGATAAATGCTCAAAACATAAGGCGGTTTTCAGATAAAGAAATCAAAGCTATTCGTAGACATATGAAGAAGTGCTCTAAATCACTTTTGATTAAAGAAAGTCAAATTAAAGCAACTTGGAGATACTACCTCATATTTTTCAGATTGGCCAAGATGACAAAAAAGAAAAGTGATAAATATTGGAAAGGATGTAGGAAAAATGGGACACTAATGCACTATTGGAATTGTGAAATAATCCAACCATTCTGAAGGACAATTTGGAACTATGCCCAAAAGGTAACCAAAGTGTATATACCCTTTGACCCAAAGATATCATAAGAAAGGGAAAGGGACCTACATGTACAAAAATGTTGATAGAAGCTCTTTTTGTGATGACAATATTGGAAATTGAGGGGATACTCATCAATTGGGGAATAGCTGAACAAGCTGTGGTAAAAGAATGTAATGGAATACTCTTGTGCAATAAGAAATGATGAATAGGCAAATTTCAGAAAAAAATTGACATGAATGAATTGATGCAAAGTAAAATAAGCAGAACTAGAAAAACTTGTACACAGTATCAGCAACATAGTCTGATGATCGGTTATAATTGACTCAGCTCTTCTCAGCAATACAATGATCCAAGGCAAATACAAAGGATTTATGAAGGAAAATAATCAGATGAAGAACTGACTAGACTTGGAATGCAGATTGAAGTATATCTTTTTTTCACTTTATTTTTTTCTGGTGCTTCCCCCCCTTTTGATACATATGATATCATGATATAAATGATAACACATGTTTAAACTATATAAAACCATCTATCATTTTGGAAGAGAGAAGAGGAGGAAAGGAAGGAGGAAGAAAAATGTTCAACTCAACATTTTGTAAAAATGAACCCTAAAATTTTTCTTGACATAAAACTGGGGAAAAAAAATAAAATACT